>NC_069789.1:25638274-25876578 GCF_027406575.1 Nycticebus coucang | reverse complement strand
AAGATGCAGTAGAGAGTGTCAAAAATAGATTAGACCATGGAGAAGAGAGAACCTCAGAGCTAGAGGATAAAGTGTTCGAGTTAACCCAGGTAGTTATAGAAGCAGAACAAAAGAGAGAGAAAGCAGAGCAGGCACTTAGAGAACTACAAGATGCCATGAATTGTTCAAACATACGAATAATAGAAGTACCTGAAGGGGAAGAAGATTGTCCCAAAGGTATGCAAGCCCTACTGGAGACTATCATGAATGTAAACTTCCCAAGTTTTACTAAAGATCCTGACACACTCCTTTCAGATAGATATCAAACCCCAAGGCATCTCAACTTTAACAGAGCTTCTCCAATAGACATTGCAATGAACCTGTCCAAAGTCAAGATGAAGGATAAAATTCTGCGAGCAGCTAGGATTAAGCACAAACTGACCTACGGGCGCAGAGCTATTAGGACAACAGCTGATTTTTCAACTGAAACTTTTCAAGCCAGACAATGGTCATCCAACTTCAACATCCTTAAAGAAAATAATCTTTAGCCCAAAATTCTGTATCCTGCTAAACTAAGTTTCAAAACTGATGGAGAAATCAAATCTTTTGTGGATATACAAGCACTGAAGAAATTGACCACAACAAGACTAGCTCTACAGGAAATACTTAGAACTATCCTCAACACTGAACACCATAATGAACCACCACCTAAGTAAACATTAGAAGCCAAAGGCCAAAATTTAGCTTCCACAATGGCACAAAGGATAAAACTACACAACAGACCTTCTCATAGCAAGATGAATAAAATTCTACCACTCTGAATGATACGCTCAATAAACGTCAATGGATTGAATTCCCCACTGAAGAAGCACAGGCTGGCTGATTGGATAAAAAAAGCACAAGCCATCCATATGCTGTCTCCAGGAGACATGCCTAGCTCTGAAGGACAAATCACAACTCAGGGTTAAGGGATGGAAAATGTTTTTTTAAGAACTTGAAGAAAGAAAGAGACTTTACCTCTTTCATGTTTACATGGATGGAGCTGGAACATATTCTTCGTAGTAAAGTATCTCAAGAATGGAAGAAAAAGTACCCAATGTACTCAGCCCTACTATGAAACTAATTTAGGGCTTTCACATGAAAGCTATGACCCAGTTACAACCTAAGAATAAGGGGAAGGGAGAAAGGGAGGGGAGGGAGTGGGGAGGTGGGTGGAGGAAGGGGGATTGGTGGGAATACGCCTGCGGTGCATCTTACAAGGGTATATGTGAAACTTAGTAGATGTGGAATGTAAATTTCTTGGCACAATAACTGGGAAAATACCAGGAAGGCTGTGTTGACCAGTGTGATGAAAATGTGTCAAACGGTATATGAAGCTAGTGCATGATGCCCCATGATCATATCAAGGTACACAGCTATGATTTAATAAAAAAAAAAAAATGGAAGAAAAAAAGAACAAAATGTTAACCTCAGCTAGTGGGATTCATGACTATAGGGTGGTGACCACTGCCACCTACAGATCAGATATGTGAAGTGGCTGGACTTTCACAGCAAACCTCCTATAAAGAGCATTATTTAACCAATTTCATGTAAGCATTCCAAATTTTATACAAAATCAGCATATTGTACCCCATAAATGAATTAATGTACACAGTTATGATTTAATACAAAATAAGAGCTCACTAGCTTTAGAAGCCATGTAAACTTATTTATCTTGTGAGTCACAGTTTTCACATCTGTCAAATGGAGACATGATATCTATTTACTCAATAAAATGCCTGACATACAGTAGTTGTTCAAAGAATAAGGGATATTTTGGTAAGGTATTCAGGAGTATTTTTATTTCAACAAACCTCCCTGGAGACATGACGCATTACAGAAAAAAATGAATTTCTGATTAGGAGGCAGCAGTGGGGTGGTTTGAACTACATAAGGCTGATCTGCCTTAATCTTGCCATTCAAAACTCTGCGCACAAACAAAAATGTGAATATTAAATTACACTTAAATACAAAACTAAATAAATAAAGAGAGAGAGGAAAAAAAAGAAAATCCGTGGAAGGATTTCTGGGTGGGTTTGCTGAGCATGGTGGATATTTTCAGTCTTGTTGCACGTCCAGGTCTAATTAGTTGCTTCTGAACAGGGCCAAGTAGAGCTCAGTTACTTGCCAAAATAAAACAATGATGCCTAAGATCTTCAGGAGTAAAATCATCACAAGTTCCCCTTTCTACCATTTCAAGTTTTAAAGCATCTGTGAAAAATAGAGTGGTTCTTTTTGAGTCATGGATAGAGTGAAAAGTAACCTACAGGCCTGTAGACCCTGTGGCTTCCTCTGGCCTCTGCCTGCCCCATCCCTGCCCAGTCCTGGAGCTAATGAGAATAAAGGACCTCATCTCTGAGAGAAGAGTCTGGCTTTGGTTTTGATGCCTTGAGGCTGTCCTCCTTCAACCACAGAGCTGCAGCTCCTCTTTAAACTGGTGATTTCTGTGCAGGTGGTTGAGTTTCTCCCCTGCTTCTTGGTTCACAGCTAAATCTTGTCTCCTAGATGACTGCATTGCTCTGTACTTATTTGACAGGGGTCTTCGCACCAATGCTGGCTCCTGCTGTTCTTCCCCAGAGGGCTGGACCCTGCTCTTTCTCTAGTCTCTGTCCCCTCCCAAATGAGCTTTCCTTGGAAACTAAAAGCAAATGCTTCTATCATATGCGGTCAGTGTTAGAGATTGTGCTGTCATCAGTTTAAAGGGCTAAACCCCTTGGAAAATGATAATATCTCTGTCCTATCCTGGGCTTCATGGCCCCCTGGGCTTTGGTATTGGGATTACTGTTCTTTACTTGGGGCCTGGTGGAGCATCAAGATGGTGTCCTCATTTCCAACCTTGTCTGTTACAGGCCCACCCTATAATCCTGTTCAGCTGGTGCTTACAGACTTGCACTTGAGGTCTCATCCTCCTTAGTGACCAGGATTATTTTATAAGAAGGTCAAATTCTAAATCTTAACTCCATATATACGTTGAGAGATAAAAGTATCTCTGCAAAATCTCTGTTCGAAGTTGAGTTAGGAGGCACCAGCTCTAATAACCAAACATGGTTTTGAACGGTATAAGGAGTCCAATCACATCAAAAGCCCACCCCACCCCCAAATATCCACAAGACAGATATTTAACAGCATTTTGGCTTTGTTTGTAAATAAAACAATGTTCTTTTATTTTTTATTACAGTAAAATACGCATACATAAAATTTCCTGCATTAACCATTTCCAAGCACACAGTTCAATTGTATTAAATACATTGATAATATTGTACCATCATCATTACCACCTATCTCCAGAATTCTTTTCATCTTAAAAAAATTAAAAACACCTATTAAAAACTACATGTTATTCCTTGAACCCCAGCCCCTGGCAACCACTATTCTACTTTCTTTTTAATTTAATTTAATTTTACTTTATTTTTTATTAAATAATAAACACATAGATCATGTACACATTAAGGCATTTATGGGGTACAATGTGCTTATTTCATACAGAATTAGGAGCGTTTACATCACACTGGTTAATATATACCTCACGTGGTTTACTTAATCATTGTGTTAAGACATTTATACTCTATACTTAATAGACCCGACATGTACCCTTGCATTATGCACCATAGGTGTGATCCCACCATTCACCCTCCCTCGATCTGACCTCTCCCCTCTCCTCCTGTCCCCTCTCCTCCTTCCTTCATCCTGGGGCATAGTTGTGAACTATTCTTCATATGAAAATGTGAGTGATTGTAAATTGGTTTCACTATAGTACTGAGTACATTGGATGTTTTTTATTCCATTCTCGAGATACTTTACTAAGTAGGATATGTTCCAGCTCCATCCATGTAAATGTAAAAGAGGTAAAGTCTCTAGCTTTTTAAAGGCTGCATAATATTCCATGGTATACATATACCAAAATTTGTTAATCCATTCATGGGTGGATGGGCACTGGGATCACTCCAAAAGAGCAAACCATTCTACTTTCCATCTCTGTGATTCTCACTATGCTAAGTATGAGTGGAATCACATAACATTTGTCTTTTATGACTGTCTTATTTCACTTAGCATGATATTCTCAAGGTTCAGCCATGTTATAGCATATATCACAATTTCCTTCCTTTTAAAGAGTAAATCATGAATAAATAGAAAATCCAAATACACCTTTAACTCCTCAGGGGATTCAATCAGTAATCAAAAATCTTCCAATTAGGAAAAGCTCTGAACCTGATGGTTTCACTGATGAAGTCTATTAAACATAGAAAGAGCTAACACCATTATTTTCAAACTTTTACAAAAACTTGAGGTAGAAACAACATTACTTAGTTCTTTCTTTGATGTTGGTATAATCCTGATACCAATGCCAAAAACATCGCAAGAAAATAAAAATACAGACCAATGCTCCTTATGTACACTGATGCAAAAATACTCCAAATATACTAATAAACTAATTCAGCAGCATATTAAAAGGATTATCCACTATAACTGAATGTCATTTATTTTTGAAATGCAAGGTTGGTTCATCATATATTATCAATGTAATTTGTCACATTAACAGAGTACCAGAAAACACACACGATCATCTCAATTGATGCAGAAAAAAGTAGTTGACAAAATCAGCACCCTTCATGTTAATAACACTAACAAATTAGGAATAGAAGGAAAATAATTAAAATAATAAAATCCACATAAGAAATAATTCAGCAAACATTATACTCAATGGTGAAAGATTGAAAAGTTTTCCCCTAAAATCAGGAATAAGACAAAGATGCCTACTTTCACCACCTCTTAGCAACATAGTACTAGAAGTTCTAGTCTGAGAAATCAGGCATGAAAAAGGAAAAAAAGTCATCTAAATCAGAAAGGAAGAAGTAACATTATCTGTTTGTAGACAACGTTACTTGTAGAAAACTCTAAAATTTCCACACACCAAAATTTGTTAAATGAATAACAAATATGAATAAACGAATTCAACAAGGTACCAGGTTACAGAGTCAGCACACAAAAATCAGTTACATTTGTATACACTAATAATGAATGATTCATAAATGAAATTATGAGGATAATTACATTTAAAACAGCATCAAAAAGAATACAATACTTGGAAATTAAGTTAACCACAGAGGTGAAAGACTAGTACAGTGAAAGCTATAAATTACTATTGCTGAAAGAAATTAATGAAGACATAAATAATTGGAACCACATTCCATGTTTATGGATTGGAAGACTTCATACTAATAACGTAACATCACTACACAGAGTGATCTAAAGATTCGATGTTCTCCTTATAAAAATATCAATAACTTTTTTTTATAGAAAGAGAAAAATCTATGCTAAAATTTATATGGAAGCTTTAGGTAACCTAAATAGCAACAAAAATAACCTTGAAAAAGAACGAAGTTGGAGGATTCACACTCCTGACTTCAAAACTTACTACGAAAATAGAGTAACCAAACAATGTAGTACTGGCCTGGAGACAGACATGTAAGTCAATGGAATAGACCAAGAGCCAAGAAATAAACCCTCACGTATATGGCCAAATGATTTTTGGCAAGGGTGCCAAGATCACTCAAGGGACAGTCTTTTCAACAAATGCTGGTGGGAAAATTGGATGTCCACATGCCAAAAAATGAAGCTAGACCATTATTACCTAAAACGATATTCAAAACTTACCTCAAAGTGCATCTAAGACCTAAACGTAAGACCTAAAACTATAAAAGTTTTAGAAGAAAGCATAAGGCAAATGCCTTATGACATTGGATTTGACAATGATTTCATGAATTTGATAGCAAAGGCACGGGCAATACAAGAAAACTAGACAAACTGGACTTCATGAAAAATTTTTTAAATTGTGCATCCATGTATAAACAAATGTATAAAACACTAATTCCTTATGAGATGTATGTGGATGGACTGAGGTGAATGTAGGATGACTGTCCTGGGAGCTCTGTTATAAAGGCTGCCTCTTTTTTTGGACAGTTTTGGTTTTCAATCTTTAGGGCTCTACCACTTTGGAAAATAGCTTGACCATTCCTGAAATCGTTAACCTAAGTTGTTACCATATGAACCAGCAATTTCCCTGCAAGAAATACCGAAGAGAAATAAAAGCATGCATTCACATCAAAACTGGCACATGAATGCTCAAAGTAGTGTTATTTATAATAGCTGAAGTTGGATATAATTCAAATGTTCATCAATTGAAATGTGAATAAATAAAAGGTGGCATATTCATATAATGGAATATTACTTGGCAATAAAAAGTAAGTACTAATCCATGCTATAACGTTGACAAACATTAAAAACATTATGTGAAGGGAAATAAGTCAGTCATAAAGGCTATATATGATATGATTTCATTTACATAAAACTTCCATAATAGATAAATCTATAGAGACAGAAAGTAGTTTAGTGTTTGTCTAGGGGTTGGTGTGAGAGTTAGGGAATTGACTACTAATAAAATATGGGGGATTTATTGGCAATGATGAAAATGTTTCAAAATTTATTGTGATGGTGGTACAAATGCACCAAAACCAATTTTAAAGTACATTTTAACTTGAGAAGTATATGCTGTGTGAATTATATTTCAAAACAATTGTTAAAAATTAGGGCTTCAGATTTTTTTTAAAAAAGGATTATTTGAGGGATAATATTTATTGGTAAATTCGTGAAATTTTACACCTCGAAGTACTAGGTATGATTTTGCATTACTGCACCCCAAAAGAACTTGCATTAAGCCTTCAAATATTATTTGCCTGTCTTTCATTAGACAAAAGAACCTACAGACCTACCTGTTGTACTGTTAAATTCATTACATTGTTTCTGGAGTCAGAGGGCTATTGACCGATTTTGTGGTTAATTAGTTCGTACTAGAACTCCCTTTCTGGGTTCCTTAGATCCTTACATTTTGGACCAAGCAATAGAAAGTCACTGTTCATTGGCTGGTGGGATTGCAAACTAATACAACCTCTATTGAAAGAAGTACGGGGGGGGGAGACAAGATGGCGGACTGAAGCCAGCTTTCAACAGAGGCTCCCATCCAGAAGGAGAGTTAAGGGACAGGAATTTAGTAAGTATCCTGATGGACTTAAGCCTCACCAAGAGAGAAGGCTGAAGAACGCACATCAACACAGCTGAGGCAAGTTGTGATCACAAGGACGCAAACAAAACGTACAAAATCCACCACCAAGCGGACGGGAGTCCCCCTCCCCCATGAGACCGGCTCTAGAGCCCCACAATTGAACAAGCGGGCAGAAATTAAAGGCCCTCCCACTACACTCCACGGGAGAGACCTTCTAAAAACTGGACCTACCTCCCCTACTGGGGTGCCGTGGCGTTCTCCTGCCGGACATAGGGCTGAATAAAACTTTGGGAATCCCCGGCGCTCCCCTCCCGCCCACTGAGGTCTGGAGGCCTGTCCCCCAGGACTTCAGATCCTTGGGTGATTTCTCAAGGGGAGTGGACAGTCCCCGAGTTGCGACTGGTCAGCATTGACTCTGAGGTGCGCCGAGTGAGGAGAGGGCACCGGGCTGAGGGGGAGTCACGCCTCACGGCACTTCCCTGCGGTGCAGTGCAGCAACCCTCCCCGGGCATACGGGGCCCAAGACTGAATAAGACTCTGGCCTCCCTGCTGAGAGCTGAGAACCCCTACTCTCACTCGGGGTCTGAGGGCCTATCCCCCAGGAGTTCGGTTCCTTGGGTGATTTCTCGAGGGGAGTGCACAGTGCCTGAGCTGCGTCAGGTCAGCGCTGACTCTGGGACACGTGAGCGAGGAGAGGGCACTCTGCTGAGGGGAAATCAAGCCTTGGCGGCACTTCCCTGCGGTGCAGTGCAGGAGCCCTCCCCAGACCGTAGTATTGCGTGAAACTGAATGAAACTCTAGCTTCCCCCTGCCCCACTCCCACTCGGGGTCTGGGGGCCCATCCCCCAAGAGTTCTGATTCTTGGGGGATCTCTTAAGGGGTGTGGACCCAGCACAAACTGCGGCCGCTCAGTGCTGACTCTGGGGCGCGGGACAGAGGAGAAAAGGGTCAGCTGAGTGCCCACACCAGAGCAGCAGTTCCCTGGAGGTAGATCAACAGCCGTTTTTTCTTTAACGGCAGAACGCTCACTTCTGGATATTCTGAGGCCACACCCCCTGTCTCCCTGGGCAACCAGAGGAGGCCACCGGTGACACGGCTCACAAACCCGGAAGCTTCCAGGGCGGGGCCGACCCAGAGAGGTGTTCAGATGCAATTCTCCAGCAGCAAAGACGTTTGAACTCAAAACAGCCCGTCTCCTGTAGGAGACGACAGGAACAGAGACAGAACCTTACAAAGTTGTCTGTTCTGTTCTGTTCTGTTAGCAGCATCCATCAGGGACGGGGCTAAGCCTGAGTGAACACCTCCTTCCCATCACCTGCATCAAACACTCAAAGATGTCAGGCCCCATCTCCTCCTGCTAGATAGCGGCAGTCTGCGGGGGCCTGGCAGACTTCCTTGCGATTCAAGCAGGTGCAAACCCCTGGAGTCTGTTCACTGCAGGCAACTGGGTTAGCCATCTGCAGAGATACCAGTGACTGGGTCCGACGGAGGGGCAAAGTGGGGAAGGAGACGTCAACCTTCCCAGACTGCTCTGTTTGCTGGGTGGCTCCTCCTGACTCCACGCTGCACTGGGGTGAGCTGTGTCAGAGGAGTCACCAGGCCCCTGTGATCCAGTTCCCAGAGACCTCTTGAAGCCTTCCACCCGAGACAAGTGCCGATTGAGACAATTGATTCGGACCTTTTGAACTGGGCTAATAGACTGAGGACTTTTCAGGCAGTGCCCTGGGTGTGCGATTGTAGGAAGGTTTGATTCTCCTTTTCCAACTGGGGCCAGAAGTGGGCAGGCGGGGTGACTTAATTGCTGATTTTTCTGACTTCAAGCCAGAGTATAAGTTGCAATAGGATCGAACAGAAACCAGCTGAAAACAAGACAGAACCACTTTGCTCCACCACACCAGACAGGGCCCCAGTTTCTCAGGCCACAACACTGTACGGGCCCTCGATAAAACCCCAGGGGAAAAACCAAAGGGAGTAAACCATGGGGCGGAATCAGCGGAAAAACTCTGGTAACATGAATAACCAGAATAGATCAACCCCCCCAAGAAAAGATACGGCAGATGTGATTGAAGATCCCATTCATAAACAACTGGCTGAGATGTCAGAAGTCGAATTCAGAATTTGGTTTGCAGACAAGATTAATAAAATGGAATTAGGAATTCGAGGAGAAATTCAAAAACTGTCTCAAGAATTTAACGAATTTAAAGACAAAACCACCAAAGACTTAGACACACTGAAACAAGAAATTACAGCCCTCAAAGATATGAAAAATACAGTAGAATCCCTCAGTAACAGAATGGAGCAAGCAGAAGAAAGGATTTCTGACATTGAAGATAAAGTCTTCGAACGCTCCCAATCTCTCAAAGAGGAAGAGAAATGGAGAGCAAAAACGGATCACTCACTCAGAGAGCTCTCAGATAATTCGAAAAAAAACAACATAAGGGTTATAGGAATTTCGGAGAACGATGAAGTGGCTGCCAAGGGCACAGAGGCCCTTCTACATGAAATTATGAAAGAAAATTTTCCAGACATGCCTAGAGAATCTGAAATTCAGATAGCAGACAGCTTCAGAACCCCAGCATGATTCAACCCCAATAAGCCACCTCCCAGACATATCATAATTAGCTTCACTAAAGTTAACATGAAAGAGAAGATTCTCAAAGCAGCCCAGCGAAAGAAAACTATAATGTACAAAGTTAAGAATATTAGAATAACTGCATATCTCTCTGCTGAAACTTTTCAAGCAAGAAGAGGCTGGTCATCAACTTTTAATCTCTTAAAGCAAAAAAACTTTCAACCCAGGATCTTGTATCCAGCTAAACTGAGTTTCATCTATGATGGAGAAATTAAATACTTCAATGACATTCATATGTTGAAAAAATTTGCCATAAGTAAACCAGCTCTTCAGGATGTTCTCAGACCTATCCTCCACAATGACCAACCCAATCCTATACCACAAAAGTAAACTCACTCAGAAACTTCGGATCAAACTCCAACTTCCACACTGGCGAAAGGATTAAAAATGTCCACTGGACCTTTGAAAAACTCGATACCCAAAATTCCACCAGACTTATCAATACTCTCCATCAATGTGAATGGCTTAAACTGTCCTCTAAAGAGGCATAGGTTAGCTGACTGGATACAAAAACTCAAGCCAGATATTTGTTGCATACAAGAGTCACATCTCAACTTAAAAGACAAATACAGACTCAGGGTGAAAGGATGGTCATCCATATTTCAGGCAAATGGTAATCAGAAAAAAAGCAGGTGTTGCAATTTTATTTGCAGATACAGTAGGCTTTAAACCATCAAAAGTAAGGAAGGACAAGAATGGTCACTTCATATTTGTTAAGGGTAATACTCAATATGATGAGATCTCAATCATTAATATCTATGCACCCAACCAGAATGCACCTCAATTTATAAGAGAAACTCTAACAGACAGGAGTAACTTGATTTCCTCCAGCTCCATAATCGTTGGAGATTTCAACACTCCCATGGCAGTGTTGGATCGATCCTCCAGAAAGAAGCTGAGCAAAGAAATCTTAGATTTAAACCTAACCATCCAATATTTAGATTTAGCAGACATCTACAGAACATTTCATCCCAACAAAACTGAATACACATACTTCTCATCAGCCCACAGAACTTACTCCAAAATTGATCACATTTTAGGTCACAAGTCTAACCTCAGTAAATTTAAAGGAATAGAAATTATTCCATGCATCTTCTCGGACCATCATGGAATAAAACTTGAATTGAGTAACAACAGGAATCTGCATACCCATACAAAAACATGGAAGTTAAATAACCTTATGCTGAATGATAGCTGGGTCAGAGATGAGATTAAGAAAGAAATCACCAATTTTTTGGAACAAAATGACAATGAAGACACAAACTATCAGATCCTCTGGGACACTGCAAAGGCAGTTCTAAGAGAGAAATTTATAGCACTGCAAGCCTTCCTCAAGAGAACGGAAAGAGAGGAAGTTAACAACTTAATGGGACATCTCACGCAACTGGAAAAGGAAGAACATTCCAACCCCAAACCCAGTAGAAGAAAAGAAATAACCAAAATTAGAGCAGAATTAAATGAAATTGAAAACAAAAGAATAATACAACAGATCAATAAATCAAAAAGCTGGTTTTTTGAAAAGGTCAATAAAATAGATAAACCTCTGGCCAACCTAATCAGGAAAAAAAGAGTAAAATCTCTAATATCATCAATCAGAAACAACAAAGACGAAATAACTACAGACTCATCAGAAATCCAAAAAATCCTTAATGAATATTACAAGAAACTTTATTCTCAGAAATATGAAAATCTGAAGGAAATAGACCAATACGGGCCACGCCTGTGGCTCAAGCAGTAGGGCGCCGGTCCCATATGCCAGAGGTGGCAGGTTCAAACCCAGCCCCGGCCAAAAAAAAAACACAAAAAAAAAACAAAACAAGGAAATAGACCAATACTTGGAAGCACGCCACCTTCCAAGACTTAACCAGAATCAAGTGGAAATGTTGAACAGACCCATATCAAGTTCAGAAATAGCATCAACTATACAAAACCTCCCTAAAAAGAAAAGCCCAGGACCAGATGGTTTCACGTCAGAATTCTACCAAACCTTTAAAGAGGAATTAGTACCTATATTACTCAACCTGTTCCAAAAGGTAGAAAAAGAAGGAAGACTACCCAACACGTTCTATGAAGCAAACATCACCCTGATCCCCAAACCAGGAAAAGACCCAACAAGAAAAGAAAATTATAGACCAATATCACTAATGAATATAGATGCAAAAATATTCAACAAGATCCTAACAAACAGAATCCAGCAACACATCAAACAAATTATACATCATGACCAAGTTGGTTTTATCCCAGGGTCTCAAGGCTGGTTCAATATACGTAAATCTATAAATGTAATTCAGCACATAAACAAATTAAAAAACAAAGACCATATGATTCTCTCAATTGATGCAGAAAAAGCTTTTGATAATATCCAGCATCCCTTCATGATCAGAACACTCAAGAAAATTGGTCTAGAAGGGACTTTTCTTAAACTGATAGAGGCTATCTACAGCAAACCCACAGCCAATATCATATTGAATGGAGTTAAATTGGAATCATTTCCACTCAGATCAGGAACCAGACAAGGCTGCCCATTGTCTCCATTGCTTTTCAACATTGTAATGGAAGTTTTAGCCACCGCAATTAGGGAAGAAAAGGCGATCAAGGGTATCCATATAGGGTCAGAAGAGATCAAACTCTCGCTCTTCACAGATGATATGATTGTGTATCTGGAAAACACTAGGGACTCTACTACAAAACTCCTAGAAGTGATCAAGGAATACAGCAGCGTCTCAGGTTACAAAATCAACATTCATAAATCGGTAGCCTTTATATACACCAACAACAGTCAAATTGAAAAAGCAGTTAAGGACTCTATCCCATTCACAGTAGTGCCAAAGAAGATGAAATATTTGGGAATTTACCTAACAAAAGACGTGAAAGATCTCTATAAAGAGAACTATGAAACTCTAAGAAAAGAAATAGCTGAAAATGTTAACAAATGGAAAAACATACCATGCTCATGGCTGGGAAGAATCAACATTATCAAAATGTCCATACTACCCAAAGCAATATATAGTTTCAACGCACTCCCTATTAAAGCTCCACTGTCATATTTTAAAGATCTTGAAAAAACATTACTTCGTTTTATATGGAATCAGAAAAAACCTCGAATAGCCAAGACATTACTCAGAAATAAAAACAAAACAGGAGGAATCACACTACCAGACCTCAGACTTTACTACAAATCGATAGTGATCAAAACAGCATGGTATTGGCATAAAAACAGAGAAGTAGATATCTGGAATAGAATAGAGAACCAAGAGATGAATCCAGCTACTTACCGCTATTTGATTTTTGACAAGCCAATTAAAAACATTCAGTGGGGAAAAGATTCCCTATTTAACAAATGGTGCTGGGAGAACTGGCTGGCAACCTGCAGAAGACTGAAATTGGACCCACACCTTTCACCATTAACTAAGATAGACTCTCATTGGATTAAAGATTTAAACTTAAGACATGAAACTATAAAAATACTAGAGGAGAATGCAGGGAAAACCCTTGAAGAAATTGGTCTGGGTGAGTATTTCATGAGGAGAACCCCCCGGGCAATTGAAGCAGCTTCAAATATACACTACTGGGACTTGGTCAAACTAAAAAGCTTCTGCACAGCTAAGAACACAGTAAGCAGAGCAAGCAGACAGCCCTCAGAATGGGAGAAGATATTTGCAGGGTATAACTCTGACAAAGGTTTAATAACCAGAATCCACAGAGAACTCAAACTCATCAGCAAGAAAAAAACAAGGGATCCCATCGCAGGCTGGGCAAGGGATTTGAAGAGAAACTTCTCTGAAGAAGACAGGCGCATGGCCTTCAGACATATGAAAAAATGCTCATCATCTTTAATCATCAGAGAAATGCAAATCAAAACTACTTTGAGATATCATCTAACTCCAATGAGACTAGCCTATATCACAAAATCTCAAGACCAGAGATGTTGGCGTGGATGTGGAGAAAAGGGAACACTTCTGCACTGCTGGTGGGAATGCAAATTAATACATTCCTTTTGGAAAGATATATGGAGAACACTCAGAGATCTAAAAATAGATATGCCATTCAATCCTGTAATTCCTCTGCTGGGCATATACCCAGAAGACCAAAAATCACAACATAACAAAGATATTTGTACCAGAATGTTTATTGCAGCCCAATTCATAATAGCTAAGTCATGGAAAAAGCCCAAGTGCCCATCGATCCACGAATGGATTAACAAATTGTGGTATATGTATACCATGGAATACTATGCAGCCTTAAAGAAAGATGGAGACTTTACCTCTTTCATGTTTACATGGATGGAGCTGGAACATATTCTTCTTAGTAAAGTATCCCAAGAATGGAAGAAAAAATACCCAATGTACACAGCCCTACTATGAAACTAATTTGGGACTCTCACATGAAAGCTATAACCCAGCTACAACTTAACAATAGGGGGAAGTGGGAAAGGGAGGGGGGTGGGTAGAGGGAGGGGAATCGGTGGGATCACACCTGTGGTGCATCTTACAGGGGTATTTGCGAAACTTGGTAAATGTAGAATGTAAATGTTTTGGCACAGTAACTGAGATAATGCCGGAAAGGCTATGTTAACCACTGGGATAAAAATGTGTCAAATGGTTTATGAAGTGAGTGTATGATGCCCCATAATCATATCATTGTATACAGTTATGATTTAATAAAAAAATTAAAAAAAAAAGAAAGAAGTACAGAGAATTCTCAAAGAACTCAAAGTAGAACTTTCATTTGATCCCAAAATCCCATTGTTAGGTATCTACCCAGAAGAAAAAAAAAAAGTTTTACCCCAAGGACATTTGCACTAGAATGTTTATTGGAGCTCAGTTCACGCCTGCCAAGATGTGGAATCGAAGCAAGTGTCCATCAACCCATGAATGGATTAAGAAACTGGCATATGGATACCACGAGGTCCTACTCAGCCATAAGAAAAGATGAAGGCTGGATGGAATTGAAAACATTCTTCTTAGTAAAGTACCAAAAGAAGGGGAAAGCAAGTATCCAATGTACTCAATACTAATATGAAACCAATATGTAAACAACAACATGCCCAGAAGAAAAAAATATTTATGTATATTCAAGTGAGGGGGAGCAGGAAAGAGGGAAAGCAGACAGGGAAGAAGAAAGGGGGAGTGCCAAGTTCTCACTCAATGTGCACAGTATGAGGGTGCACAGCACACCCCCTGGGTGAAGGGCTCAAGTACAACTGGAACTTCACCTTAAAAACAAACACAATGTAACTCCCCATTTATACCCTCGTAATAATCTGGAATTTTGAAGAATGAAAAAGAAAGTTAGCATTAGTTGAGTTAATGACTGCTGGGCTTGGGAAGACCCAAAGACAACCTGGAGATGGCATGTGCTGCCTACTACAAGCTCTTGCATAGCATGCATCCCTTAGAGAAGAATTCTAAAATCATTACTAAGAAAGCTTGTACAGGTAAGTCCCTCTCATCTATGAAATATAGTCATAAACTTTTTATTTTAAATCACAAGTCAGTTTCATTCTTGAGATAAAAGAAAATCTTGTATGAGCCTTTCTCAGGGAGCTCCAGGGAAGAATTACGCCCCAGTGTTTGAAGGCATCTAGAGTCTAGAAGGGTTCTAATTATGTACCACTCTAGACAGAGCCAAGACTCAAATAATTTTCTGCATTTGGCACAGCAGATGACTTTGGTTGAGAAAGATATTCATTTGTTTGTTTTTCATGCTGTGATTCTGCGAATGCTAATTCTCCTAACATAGCTGCTCCCCCCCAACATATCATGTCATATAATAATACACGTACAAGGTAGGCAGCTATGATTTGAACATCATCTTAATTTTTAAGCCCAAGCATTAGAAATTGTGAAAGGCCAATATTAACCAATTATTTCAAAAAAATAATCTAGCAAAATTAAATAATAACAGTTTTCTGAATTTTCATGCAATAATTCTGCATAATTTATTGACATAATTTATTTCTATTTTTCTTCCAGAAGATCAAGTCTTTTACAGAATCATTAGAGAAAGGGTAAAATCCACCAAGCCTTCTCACTTACCAGAAAAGCATACTTACTTTAGGCCATCTTACTTTAAAATTAAGTATTTAACAAAAACATCACCATTAAGGTGCAGCCATAGCAGGGCTGTCTGTCCAGGTTAATTATGGTTTTATAAATGAAGTCTTGTCATTAAGCTTTAGATCTATAGAATCCAATATTCTGAAAGACATACCTTCCAACAGTGCCATGAATGTCTTTACCATTCACAAGTCATGCTTAGAAGTGACGGAGAGGAAAGTAAGCCTCAGAGACTGTCTGGGTCCAGCCATTCTGGCGGTGGATGGAGGCTCTCTGAAGTCTGCTGGTGTCTGTCCTGGGCAGCAGAGCTGGCTTCCGGCTTTCAGTAATTAGTAAATAATATTACAGTGTGGGCTGCTCTGAACCCAGCCCAGATGGTTTTAGAGTGCTGCTTCTCAGAGAGGAACCAGAAAGCTAATCAGAACTGTCAGGGTCATTCCTTTCTGTGCAGTATCAGTGAAGGAGACTTGTTTATTTAAAATTAATATTCTCAAAAAATTTTATTTTGACGCTATTCACCAGAAACAAAGGGTAAGCTACAACTAGCAGTAGGAAAGCTCAAAATATGAAAAGTGCTAAATATAGTTCACTTCTTCTTATTAGATTTATTGAGTGCCTCCTCTGTATACAAAAGGCACTTGCCTGGGATTTAGAGACACTGAGTAGAGTTAGATAATGTTCATTTCTCAAGCCCAGTGCAGGGATCAGTGACATTGGGGAAAACATGTCCTTTCTTGAGGTCTTGGCTGCCTTATTGGTGAAATTCAGGGCTCTGACTAGTTGGTTTCTAAGATTTGTTTTTAATGTACATGTCGTATAGTTTTAGATGAATCTCTGTGTTTGTATCAGAATTTTGCAGATTATATATTTTGCCATCAAGTTTTCTTATTCCACCAAGTAGGACAAATAAACCACAATCTCCAGCTAAATAACAACAATTTGTAATTGTTATTATTTGTAATTAATTTCTTGGTGTGAGATACTTGTCTTCTCTACACATTTGTAGATATCTGAACACACATCTCAGGTGGGGATGCTGAAAGAGGTAGGGTAGATGGGGGATACCTTGGCTAATGTGAGCCCCCCAGATTCAGCAATCAGTGATGCCTCTTTCCTGGAGTTAGAGGTGACAATAGCATCAAGACTGTGCACAGAACCAAGAGCAGATATTGACAGGTCAGCCACAAAAGAGGATCTAATAGGGAAGTGTCCCCTGAGACTTAGAGTGAAGAACCACTGGGTAGGACAACAAATAGTATTCTCTCATCTGTCAGATTGCATGTACCAAGTTCCTTCATTCATTAGTACTTGGCAACTATTCTTTGCCAAGTGCTGATTCAAGGGCCTGTGATTTAGTAGAACCAAGGTGTAGACTCTACTTCAATGTTGCTGACTGTTAGGTGAGGGAAACCAAGGATTATAATATAATGCAGAGGGATGAGCTGTCATAGGCAGAGTATGAGGTCAGTAAAATCACAACTTCTTCCCAAGTGCAGTAGTTCCCTGAGTATTTATGAAGTGCTTGACTTGAGGTCTAGGTTCGAGGGCAGGAAAGAGAGACCGGGTTGTTTTCTCAGAGGTCTAGCAGAGTGTGGGGCAGGAAAGTACTGAAAAAAACCATATCGCAGTTAAATATATATCTGGTTTAAAGGAAATGATGTATCTCACTAACGTATGTTTGTGGAATCCTTTTAATTTCATAAACCAATAATATTTTATAAAATTTGAAAAGTATCTCCCAATATATGTCTATGTTTTCATCTAGAGACAAAGATACTCTGAAATTGGGATCTTCCTGTAGTCTCAATTACTTTGTGCTTAATACAAGCGAGCCCTTATTCATACCATTCAGTGTTTCCAAAAAGATGGTTATAATGGTTGCAGAGGACGCCTTACTACATCTCACACATTGAATTACATGCTTCTTTCTTGGCACCAACTTAATCTAGCTGGCAAATCTCACTTACCTCTGCAAGTAGAGCTCACTTCCTACCTTCTTCAGGGAACCACCCAGTCTAGATGAATCCCCCACACTCCCAGAGCACTGTCACCTTATTGTTTCCTCTCTTACAATGGCAGCGACTTGATACCATGTATTATCGTCTCTCTCCTGCAGATGGGAACATCCCCCAGCAAGGACTCTGCTGAATCAGCTCTCTGTTCAGCTATTAGCAAAAAGCTTGGCATACAGTAGAACCTCAATAAAGATTTGAGCACCCTTTTCCTAAGCGATGTATGGAAAGAATGTGAAAACAAATACCACATGTTCTCACTATTAAACAGAAATTAACCCATGAGCACTCCTGTGCACAGAGGGAAGAAAAACTCAGTAGAAATCAACTGGGGGTGAGGGGGAAGGAGGGAATGGCTGAACCCTATTAATGGGCACAATAAACATAATCTGGGTGGCCGGTACCTTTGTAACCATGACTCAAGTATTATAAAAGAGATCCATGTAAGTCAAAGTATTTGTATCTTGTAATTCTTTGAAATAGAAAAAAAATAGATTTGAGAAACACACTAAATCTGAATGGGCTACTCACTGTTACAGAAAACTCTAGCTGTCCATCAAAATCTATTGGCCCTTGTTTGGCTAGAGAACTGGACTCAGCCTCCCAGACTCTCAGGCATTATTTGTGGTCATATGACCAGGTCCTGCCAACTGAGGAGGATGGAGCTGAGCTGAGCTGTTTCCAGTCCAGGCCCGTAGAACCCTCCCACACGCACATCTCCATGTTCCCTTCCTTTCTGCTGCTGGACGGGCAGATGGGGTAGGTCTCAGGGAAAAATAAGACCCACGACAGAAGAACTCAGGGTTCCTGAGTGAACTTGGGGAGACATCTCTCTCCCACCTGAGCACCCAACCAGCAATGAGAATGGGGTGCAAAATGCAGTGTTACACCATGGAATTTGGGGAGTTATTTGGTTATTTAGCATAACCTCATCAGGATCTCAGGCCTGTTTTCAGTTGTATTTCATGCTATGCCCCACCCCCCTTTCATGTTTCATCTATAATTTTGTTCACTACCTGCACGTGACACCAGCCTTCTGTAAGTGACACCTCCCCATATGAGCCTCATGACATGTGGGATTGATCTGTACTGTGCTGGGGAAGGGGCTCTGGAGGTCCAAAGGCACACTGGCTTTGTCTAGAGTCACACAGAGGTCACACAGAGGAGCTGGGCCTGGCTGCACCCAGGCTTTCTCTGGGGTGGAGGGAGGCGGTGCTGGTGTCACCACAAACACATAAGAGGTGTCAGGGCTGGGACGTTGGGCAGACCAGATCCCAGAGGGTCATTCGCAGTCTTCTGATCGCACAGGGGCTCAGGGAAGGGTACACCAGGAAGTGACTTCACTGCCTTGGTGAGAGGCCACAAAAAATCTGGAGCCCTGGAGCCAGGCAGCCTCATTCTAGGGAAATCTCCTCCCCAGCTTAGCCAGCTGGAGGCGCTCCAGGGAGCAAGGTGATCTCTGCCTGCTCTCCTGCCAATCCCGCCGTCCCCAGGCTGAAAGCCTTCACGCAGGAGAGCAGGGGAGAGCTGGGCTGGCTCTCATCTGCCCTGTGTCCACGCTGGGCCCTCGGAATGTTATCTCCTCTACACCCTGGGTGGAAGTCTGTGACACATGGGTCTCTGTTGTGTGAGTCCCCGAAGGTCATCTGGGGCTGAGACAGCTCAAGGATGGCCAGGCAGAGCTCTGCTGCGTCCTGCCACCTCCCAGGCACCCTGTCTGCAGAGCTCTAGGCAGGAGATCAACCCGGGGGCCGCTCTTTGACTCCATCTCCATCCATGAGGGACGGGGGGGCAACAGGCAAGTGCTTGCCAGGATGGGGGTGAACATGGAGAGAATTTCACACCTGGGCCACAGATGGCCACAGATGGCCCAGGCCCCCGATGCTGCACTAACCCCCTCCCTCCCTTGCAGTTTGAGGATCCCAGAGTCCAGCTCCCACAGGAATCTGAGCCCCACCCCCGCTCACTGCCCAGCCCCTGCCCTGGCCGGGTGCACAGTCACCATCAACATGTTTATATGAAGTCCGGAAAAGAGACTTTTATTTCAATTCAGTTAAGGTCAAGATTGCTTTTTCATCCTGCGATTTTACAGTGTTTTAACTCTGGGGCCCAGGTGTTCACGTCACAGTTGGCCTGACTTTCCTTCCACAGCTTCCCCAAGTTGGGTTGTTTTCATCCAAAAAAGGCAGGTGGGGAGAGGAATGTTATTATGTCTATTTCTCTGCTACATGCGTCTCAAGGGACAGATCTCTTGTGCCCTCCAGCCCAGGACTGCGGGCACTCTGGGACTGAAAGACATTCCAGAAGGGAGGCTGCTCACCACAGGCTCTCACTTTCTGTAGGACCTTGTCCAGCAGTAAATGTCCCGTGTGTCCTAACACGCTGATCCTTTCAGCCAGGAGGAGTCTGTGTTTTCTCAGCTTTCCAGGGGGACTCCCTGGAGTGATGCTCTTAAAACAGGGAGGGACTATTTTCATTCAGACACCAAACTGACCTGAAGGTTCCTCTGTTTTTAATTCTTCCCTTCTGAAATTCTACTTTTAACCATTTCCTTTTGGGGGTATTCACGTCTCACCCTGGACACAAGTTGCTAAGCACTCTGTTGTCTAGTGTGGGCTCTAGCCTCCGATCCTCCCGGTGGTTCATGCTATGACACTGACCGTTCATCCCTCTGTGTCCCACCAGAGGCTGAAATCAAGGCAGCTCTGAACCTGGATGGGACCCATGTGATGTGAGTGGTCCAGGCAGAGAAGCTGGAGCAGCTGCTGGAGCCTCCAGTGCCTGCCATCCTGGGTAACAACCCCTCCTATGTCCCTACCTTTCCGGTCCCCCTCTGAGCCTTTACCACTACCCAAAGGGGGTGGCCTGCTGACCCTAAACTGGGGATGCCCCCTCCAGCACACAGTGTGTCTCAGCCTCCTACTGGCTGAGGGTCTGGAATGTCCCTGCTCCTTTCCCAGCTGCAGTGTTCTCCCCAGAATACTGGAATGCTGTGGGTGTCAACCTAATAGTTTTAGTGTTGGTACCAAATGTGGATCCTCCAAAGAATGCTCTTCCCGTTGCCTGACCAGAGAGGCCAACAGGGGTCCAGGCAGCTCTCACTCACCGTTCTCTTCTTCCCTGTGAAGAAGACTTTGCCACTTCCCTCTTCGAACCCAGGGACTGGGTTTATCTGTTTTCTTATTTATTTGTTGTTGTTGTTGTTTGTTTGTTTCTGAGATGGAGTCTCACTCTGTTCCCCAGGGTAGGGAGGCATGGCCTCAGCCCGGCTTGCAGCAACCTCAAACTTCTGAATTCAATCCATTGCACTTCCTGGCATCCCAAGTAGCTGGGACAATAGGCATCTGTCACAATGCCCAACTAATTTTTCTTTTGTTTAATTTTTTAGTAGAGATGTGGTCTCGCTCTTGTTCAAGTTGGTCTGCAATTTCTGAGCTCAAGATCTCCTTCTGCCTTGGCCTCACAGAGCGCTAGGATTACAGGTGTGAGAAACGACACCCAGTTTCTTATTTTTAAAGGAGATTTGCAATTCCATCCTTGGTGGTCTGGGTGCATTGGGGCAGGGAATCCTGCAGGCTGGGCTGGGGTTCTGACCCACTCAAATATCGCAGAAGGAACTGAGTGGGCCCCTTCCTTCACTGGACACAGAGGAGGCACGCAGTGTGCACAGAGCTCATCATGCAGTGGACAGAGCGGACAGTAGTTCTGCCCTCCTGGGCATCCAGTCTGGGTCCTATCACCCCACTGCTCAGACGAGCTATCCCCCCGATTCAGAGGCACACACTGTATTTTGTGCCACCAGGGATTGTTGGCTGGATGCTCAGGTGGGAGGCAGGTCTCCTCCCGTGGTCACTCAGGAGCACAGGGTTCTTCCATCTTGTGCCTTCACTGTCCCTGCGGCCACATCCCCAACTACGTCTAGCAGCAGAAGAGGAAGAAGCAGAAGAAACACATGGCACGGGATTCTATGGACCTGGTCTACAAGTGATTCACCAAAGTCTCATTTCTTTTCCTTTGTGGAGAACTGGTTACATGACCACGACTAAGGCTATGGAAGCTGGGAGCGCAGTCCAGGGTGTGTCCAAGGAAGGGGAGAATGGATTTCAATGGACAAGTAGAATCCTCTGCACCAGTGAGTAACTCACCTTGATTTATAGTGTTTTCAAATCTTCCTTGAGTGTCTCCCGTATGCCCAGCTTGGAGCTAAAAGCTGGTCGAAAGCCCAGCACAGTGGCATATGCCTGCGTACCAGGTGGTGGGGAGACTGAGGCAGGAAGATCATGAATTTGAGCCCAGACATGATTCCAAGAAAACACCAGAGAAATTAATAAACATAATATGAAACAAAATGGTAGCCAGAGCGTTTGTTTAGCAGGATCCCGACCCTGAAGATTTCCCGCTCTATAGAAGGTGACAAGTCATGATGTGAAATGCCTCCATCCTGACAGAGAAGGATAATGGGAAAGTGCTCTGGAAATCCAGTGACTCAGTCTAGAATTCGAAGCTGCTTGAAGACAATAGCACTCGAGCTCCGCTGTGGTAGAGAAAGCAGATTTGGATGTGGAGGGAGATGGCAGCAGGAGCTAGAGCAGCAGGTCACTCTCGTGCAAAGTACATTAAGGAGCATCCCACGGTCATTAACATCATATCTTCAAAGACATTCAATGGCATGAACGTGTCCATATTAAGTGCAAAATAACGGAATAGCGGATGTTCTATTTCTTGGAAAAAAACTACATCTAAATTAGATCAAAGTGTACGGTTCGCTCAGTGATAGTTTCTATTTCCTTAAATGGTGTGTTGTTTACGTGACTGGAAGGACTCCATCAGTATGCTTTCCTTTGCTGGACTATCATCTTTAAACAAGACATACGTGGGTGTGATGTCAACTGGTTGTTCTCAACGCCTCTCACTCAATACCCTGCTGGTCCTGTGAGACTGCGACCTGTCACTATTCTCTCAGGACCTGAGTCAAGTGCATTCTAAATACCAACTGAAATTATGTACTGGACAGGAACCTCTTTTTTCATAATGTGAAATGACAAAGACTTCCTCTATCAATCACCCACAAGACATTGAGTCTTACAGCATTTGGTTTTGATCTAACTTCAAGCCTGTGAAGTTACCTCATTTTTAAGGTTGTCAGCTTTGAAAACAAAGCTATGAAGTATACATGCTGTTTTTCCACATGGACATTAGAGGGCAGTGTGTGCCTGTTTTTGACAGTGCCCACTTTACTAGCTGCACAATGTGGACTCCTTCAGAACTTAGCCTTAGATAATTTCAAGAAATATTTCTTTTATTTATCTATTATCATTTGGAAGCCAATAAAATCCCCTATAATAAATAAATATGAAAAAAATCCACTGACTGGCAAAAAAACCTTCTGACACATACAGACATGAAAAATTATGTGTCCAAATCCGCCCCTCTCTCCTCTCTCCATCCATTTATAAATGTCTGCCTGCATGAAATAGTATTCGACCATTAGATGTAAGGTATTAGTGAAATTTGCCAATAATATTACTCCTTTGTGATATTAATCTTTTGGAAGCAAGTGATCTGTTCTGTCATTTGGTGCTGATGTTAAATGTACAATTCTAAGTTTGATGAAAGAAAAGCATTGGGTTTTGTCAGCCTATGACTGGGGTAAAAATAAAATTCTTTTAAAAGAAGCATAGGTAAAAGTAGAATTAGAGAAATCTTTATTTTTACTGGTACGTAAAATAATGTTCTGACACCTGATGACTGAGTTGGATTCACTGTAATTTGTGCTTGATTTTGATTCATTTTGTTATAAAATTTGAAAGACAATAAATTCCCCGAACAAGAAATAATAATTTTTAAGGTTGTATTTTATGTTAATGTTTTCCAGAAAAATATGTGACTCCTTACATACTTTTGCACCAAATGAAAAAGCAAACTATCTTAATATAAAGAAAGCTGCCTGAACTTATAAACTTTGGCGTGACACAGTAACAGATGAATATGCTTCTGTGTTTGATGGCTCACTATATTAACAAGTCACATGCTACATTTGTTTACTATGAAGAATGATGATCTGATGGTCCACTGGGTTGAATTTTGAAAATTCATCTAGAAGGAGTGGTACCTTGACATGAGTCACCTGCCTGTTAATGTATTTCAGGTACAAATTAAGAGTATCTTTCATAATTACCAACTTTCTAAATACTTATAAAATTTGATCTTCATAGATGTAAATCTGTGAAATTACTAATGCGATCATTTTCTATAAAAATAACCGTTTCCATCTGGATAGGAATTTATTTGAAATTTATAATTCAACATAATATCAATATACTTCTGCATCAAAATCAAGGAGAAAAGAGTGTGACTTTTGTCATAATATGCAAAAATACAAATCTCCTTGTTGGAAGTTTTTTTCAGCCCTCTTCTCTGTAGCATAAGTGGGACAAATATGTTTTAATGCTCTCTGTTGCTTCATTACTCAGTATGTGGCTTATTAGGGCTGGGTGCTTACAAATAACCTTCCAGAAATCCACAAGTTATAAAACATGTTCATATTATCTTTAAGTCTATGACTCAGTGATACTTGTAAAGACCTCTTTTCATTTTCACGCATTCAGCAAATACTTACTGAGCATTCAATAAAGAATAGTATGCATCCTTGTGTTAGACTCACCTAACAAGGGGAGCTAACTAAACCAAAATTTATATTAGAGCTAAAGGTATCAAGCTTTGGAAAAAGCTGCTCATTTAGTTACTTCTAAGACAGGCTGTGACCAATATATTCCACATCTATACACACCAATATAGTAATTTGTTACCCACACCAGGGTCACTTAATAAAGTCCCCATCTAATTCAAAGTATTTGTCCAATAGTGTCCTAGATTGCCTATAGTGTTCCATTTTCATTTCACTTTTTTTTTAAGCCAAGGTTTTCCAATCAGCAGTTCATGGAAGTCTATAGTCACAACTCTTAGAGAATTCATCACTATATCTGCACTAGGAAAAATTTTAAAAGGAATTCTTCAGGGTGAAGGAGATGTTTCCAGTTGACAGCACAGAAATGCAGGAAGGAATGAAGGGCAGCAAAATATTTTGCCGGCGCTGGATATATGCACATGTACACTATGAATTAACAGTGACTTTGAAAATAATTAGAATATCTCTTAAGGTGGAAACACGTAGAAGTAAAATATATGTAAATAATAGCCAAAATGGGAGAGTGGCAATAGATAGATTTAATGAGTCTCAAGATTTAGGGTTGCTAAGCGTGGTACGCTTCTTTAAGTTAAAGTGGTTCGCTTCGAACAGCAACGTTTCTATAAGCCACAGTCTAAGTCAAGGGTAAATACCGAACCTCTATGGTAACCTCCAATCAAACCAAAATATTATGTATATCTATGTACACATATGGAGACAAATATAAATACATATTTGTACACACGAAAGTGAGTAGAGAAGGAAAGTGGAAGCCTTAAAAATAATCCAAAACAAAGTAAGAAAGGAACGAAATTTCTTTGCCCGCCAGCAAATAATAATTATTAGCACAGAGATATGATATAGACATATTAATATTTCAAAAGATCACAAGGAGAAAATGGGATAATTCATAGTACTCTCGAGAAAAGGCAAGTCACGGCTGCAGGCAGGTAACCCAGGGCTGTGCTTCGGGCTGGACGCGGGGTCAGGGTGGCCGCCAGGCAAGACCCGGAGCCCGAGTCGCTGTGGGACCCGCAGGGCGGCGGCGTGGTGCGCGCCCGGAGCCTGGAAGGGCGTTTCGCGCCACCCCGGAGCGGACGCCGCCCTGTCCTCTCCAGGTGCTGTCCTCAGCGAGCTGGAGATACGCCCGGACTGGACCTTCAGCTCCCGTGGCGCCGCCCGCCGGCCACTGGCCTCGGGGACAGGGACCGGAGGCGCAGCACCACTGGCCGGGCGTAGAGCCTTGGCGGCGGGGACAAAACCTGGCAAGTCAGTGAGTGGAGTTTGGAAGTAGCCGCGGGGCCGCGGGTAGTTTGGTCAGTCGCACGCAGGCCGGTCCCCTCCCCTGCGGCCATCCCGCGGCCCCTGGCGCCGGCACCCGGCCCGGAGCCCTCCCGCCCGCGTCCCCGATGGGGCACTTGTCGCCTCCCTCCCTTCCCGCCGCGTCCCCGGACTAGGAAGGAACGGCCCCTGCGGGACGCGCTCCTCGGAGGGTCTGTGACCCCCACCCGGGGCGCAGGTCCCCGCCCGGGCTCGCTCCTGTCGTCGGGGCTGGGTGCGGACAGAGGTGAGGCGGCGGCGCCGCACTCCTCCATCTCTCGCTGCGGGTCGTTCTCTTTTTCTCTTCCTGTCCCTCTCATGTCCTCCAGGATCTGAGGAGAAGAGAAACATTTAAGGCCCCTCGGTGCTGCTCTTCTGCGGCAACACGCCAGCCGTCGGGCGCTGCTGGGCCGCTGCGGGGTCTGGTCCCGCGAGCTCCCCCCGCCCCGCCGGTTTAAAGCTCCTTGTTCCTCCGCTCCGCCCGGTCCCCGGGCTGCAGAAGGGAGGTGGCGGCCAGCTCGCCCCATGTCCGGAGCGCCCGAAGACGCCCCTCCAGGAAGGCAAAGTGGGGGGTTCCCAGCCCCCCTCCCCCCCAGTGGCTTTTGCTGTAGGTCCTGGCCGTCCTGCCGTGGTCGGTGGGGACAGGGAGGAGCAGTCTGCTGGGCCCTCTCAGCCGCCACAGCCCGGCCTTTCCTTTTCAGTCGCAGGTATGTTCGCGCCCCTTTCCATTTCGTGTCACCCTCTGAAAAAGGAGAAACCACATTTCAACAAAGTGTAAAGACTGAAATAATACCGAGCGTGTCCTCTAATCACAGTGGCATTGAACTGCAAAAAAAGAGCAGTAGAAAAGCCCTAATGTGTGGGAATGAGCTACACACTTCGGCAGGACCTGGTCGGGGAAGGCACCGCAGCGAAGGGCAGAACGTATTGGGCTGGATGGTCAGGAAAACACTGTGAACTGTTCACAATGGAATATCGCTCACAGGGAAAGGTATTGCTGCAAAAATCTGTATTAGAAAAGAAGAAATGATGCCCAGATCACTTAACTAATCTGAGATGGGAAGCGAGAGGAAGAACAGCACATTGCGTAAAAGAAAGAACAACCAGTTAACTAAAAGTTATTAGAAGCAACTAAATAATAAAAGTAAGAACAAGAATTACTTAAAAGAAAACAAAGATACAATCGGGAGAATCAACAAAATTGGTACTGGGGAGAAAAAAAACAATAAAAATGATTTTTTTTTTTTGTAGAGACAGTTTCACTTTGTCACCCTCAGTGCATGGCATCACAGCTCACAGCAACCTCCATTCCTAGGCTTAGGCGATTCTCTTGCTTCAGCCTCCCAAGTAACTGGGACTACAGGCGCCCACAAGGACCAGCTATTTTTTTGGTGCAGTTCAGTCAGGGCCAGGTTTGAACCTGCCACCCTCTGTATATGGGGCCAGCACCCTACTCACCGAGCTACAGAGGCTACCCAATAAAAATGATTTTTAAAATACTCAAAAAGCTAGCACAAAGAAAAGATAGGCCTTGTCCGGGAAGAAAATGGAGATCAGGGATCTTCTGGGACGTGAATCTCTGTCCCATCCCCAGTGTCAGCATTTATAGAAAGAAGCATCAGGGTAAGCAGCTCAAGGTGTCTCCTGCATCTTGTTGATTCCCTTGGCCTCTCCCTCATGGCCACAGCATGGCTGCCACACCTCCATGCTTCACTTCCACCTATTACCTTCCTAGGGCCACTCTTGTGTCAGGAACTTGTTCTTACTACCTTTGATGCTTCCAAAAGCCAGACACTTGTACCCAGATTTTGCCAGCAAAATGCAGAGCCTCCTTGCTTCTGTAGCTTCCTTCTGACCTGACATCCCCTGAGCATGGATCTGATTGGTGAACTTACACCCCAGCTGCAATTCCTGTATTCTCTTTCACTTGATTTACTGTGTTAGTAGCCAGTCACCCCTTGGCAGTTAGTAATTCATCACAGGAAATTGTCCCTATTCAGAGAACTAGTGTGTTTCTGGTTCCTGATTAGATCCTGACTAGTACACTTTCTTATTAGGGTCAGTGGCTGTCCACTTTTGGACAAGACAACATGGTATTTGCCATTTCTCTCCAGTGCAAACTAGAACAAAACCATAAAAGTTATTTTTGAAGATACGTAAGATTTTGTTAGATAATGGTTTGAGTCATGTGCACAGGAGTTAAACAATTGAATGAAAAATGTAAGTCACATTTTACATAACATAATTTTTACTATTGAGTTATGTCCAGATTTTATGAATTAACGGATTTCCTCTTTTATTTAAGTAGTGTAGTAGCATATATAGTAGCATAGAATATTGATTTAAGCTTCAGGATTTCAAGTCATGCTGCTTCAAATAAATCCTTTCTCTATAGCGGTTTAAACTTTGTCACCACATCCAGCCGCAAAAGAAACTACATTTATGACCCCATTTATCTGAAGTCCAGTAAAAGGCAAAACTTGTTGGGAGTGCTGGGGATCAGGGATCTGGGGAGAGATGGTTGGTTTTATGTTTCAGCCTGATGGGGCTGTAATCCCAGCTGATATTCAAACACTGTGTGTTGCTGTGAGGGTATTCTGTACATGTGGTTAACATCTGCAATCAAGGCCTGTGGCTTGGTGGTTCATGCAGGTAATCTGAGTACTCTGGGAGCCGGAGGCAGGAGGACTGCTTGAGCTCAGGATCCGAGACCAACCTGAGAAAGAACAAGACCCTCTTTACTAAAAATAGAAAACTTACTTGGGTGTGGTGGTGAGGACTTGTAGCCCCCGCTACTTGGGAGGGAGACTAAGGCAGGAGGATTGCTTGAACACAGGAGTTGGAGGTTGCTGTCAACCAGGCTGAGGCCATGGCACTCTAGCCTGGGAAACAGAGTGAGACTCTATCTCACACACACAAAAAAAACATGAACCAAAGCAAAACAAAACAAAAATCTACAATCAATTAACTTTAAATAAATGACATGATTTTCCATTCTCTGAGTGGGCCTGGGCCAATCAGTTGAAAGGTGGTAAGAGACGATTGAGGTTTCCCTGAGGAAGGAGTCATTTCTCTCTGGACAGAGTCCACTTCTGGCCAAGAGCCGCTTGCCCGCCTCCTGACGCTGTGTCACAGCCCCCACCACCCCTCGGTCATCTCAGAAAGCCACGGGTACTTCAGGACCCCAGAGATGGCTCAGTACCAAACCCACTCCACGATTGTTTTACAGATCTATTGGGCTTCATTTCAAAACCCTTTGTATTAACCGGGACGGAGTTGAAACACATCCTGCTTAGTAAAGTATCGCAAGCACGGAAAAGCAGGTATCTAATGTATTCAATACTAATGTGAAGCCAGTGGATGATGGAATACATGCCCCCAGGAGAGAAAAACTCAATTCAGATTGGGGAAGGGGGAAGAGGGCAGGGGGAGAAAGGAGGAGGCAGGGAAATGGGTGTGCTCCCTCCTAAGGGCACAATGTACGGGTATATGGCACATCTCCTGAGCCAGACTTGGCGTGCTGGACACAACTACAACAGGGACTTTACCTAACAATGCAACGTTATAACCTAATCCTGTGTACCCTCTCATTAATCTAAAATTAAACAAAACAAATCCATGGTATCAGTATTTTTAGGCAGCCTTAGTAATCCTTTCGCAGCCAAAGTTTGAGGAATTGGGGCCTGGAATCTCCTGAACTTTAGAGAAACTGGTGGCACCAGCGGAGCAGACAAACACATCTCATAAAGGAAAGGTGAATTTTGAGCATAATGAATGCTCAAACGGAGTCCCGCATACTTGTAATTCAACTTTGATAACAGCGATGCAATATACCAAATCAGTCTCATCCTGGAGTGGCTTTTTGAAGCTGGTGTAGGTAACAGTCAGACAAAGGGCTGCCTTCCTGCCTGTCACTGTCCCCGGGATCTCCTCTGAGATCTCTCCTGTCACCATTACCATCTGCCGAGGCCTCTGGAGGCCTCTACCCTTCAAAATTCCCTGAACTTGTTCCTTTTAGTCCTTGCTCCTGAAACCCCTGCCTCATCACTCCAGCACCATCTGTAAAATGATTTTCTTTAACACCTGATTTATTCATTTTTTCATTTGTTTATTTTGTTTTTATGTATTTATTCATTTTACTTCAAAATATTAAAAGGATACAAATACATTTTTACATGGATTACATGGGTCACTTTTGTAGTGCTTGAGTTCTGGGAATAAGACTGCCCATCACCCCAATAGTGTTTATTGTTTTTCATTTTTTGTCCCTTCATCACCTCTCTTTTTTTATTCTTTATTAAATCATAACTGTGTACATTGATGCATTTATAGCTGACTAGATGTGCAATGCAGAATGCTTACATCGACTGATTAGCATAACCATCCCTCACTTATTTGTTGTAGTAAGACATATGTGCTCTATTCTTAATAGTTTTGAAGAGAATCGTAACCTCCCTATGAATGTGTAGGTGATTATATACTGATTTCATAGTAGTATTGAGTACATTGGATACTTTTTTCCCCCCATTCTTGAGATACATTACTAAGAAGAGTACGTTCTAGCTCCATCCAGGTAAACCTAAAAGACGAGAAGTCTCCATCATTTTTATGGCTGCATAGTATTCCATGGTGGACATGTGTTTTTTCATCCATTCGTGGGTCAATGGGCATTTGGGCTGCTTCCATGACTTGGCAATTATGAATTGGGCTGCAATAAACATTCTGCTGCTTCTCCCTGAATAGTTGTGACCATGCGGAGTCCTGGATTTTCTAGGAGTGTTCACACTTCATACATCTGTTCCATTGTTGTGCCTTGCATAAAGGCCAGGTGTGCTGATTATTTCTGTTTTGAAACCATTTGCTTCTCTCAGTGTCTCTCTGGGGGTGCACAGTTCCCTCCCCAGTGCTCCTCTGCCACTTTGATTATGTCTCTCTGGTGGTGATAACGCCTGGTCTCTGTCGCTTCATTCTAGGTGGCTTTCTGGCTCTGAAGCTATCTTGAAGACAGGTCCTGGTTTGCATTAACCTTTGCGTTCTGGAAGCCCTCATCCCAGAGAAAAGGGGTGTGATATTTTTCCACAATAAATTTCAACCCCCCCAAACAACTAATGCCCTCACTGTTTCACATTACACTTAGCAATGTTGGAAAATCTAAGTAGAAATTATCTTTAGCGTGATGCATTCTAAGGTTGGCATATGCTATCATTTAAATCGTGTCCCCCACCCTTTGTATATTGAAGTCCTTCCTGACCTTCAGTCCTCCAGAATGTGACTTTATTTGGAAATTTGTCTTGGTGCAAATGAAATTAGTTAGGTTAAGGATAGATAATACTAGGGTTGGGGAATCCTTAATCCCTTATGACTGGTATCTTTATAAAGGTGGAAATTTGGACACAGAGGGACACACAGAGAATGCCAGGGAGGATGTGTGCAGACAGATCCATCAAAACAACAAGAACAGGAGGATTCTCAGCAATCCTCAGCAGCCAGGACACTGACACGGAACAGACTGTGTCTTAAAGACTTCAGGGAAAACCTTGGAATTGCACTGCAGACAACTTGATCTGAGAACTTCCAGCCTCTAGAACTGTTAGACAATATATTCCTGTTGTTTTACTCACCCAGTTTGTGCCATTTTGTTGTGGCAGCCTCAGCAAACTAATATAGTTTTCAGACAAGGCAGACACTCACCCTCCATGTCCCCAGACATAGACCTTTCATGCTATAACTCTGAAACCCCTAAGGATGATTCTCGCATTCCTTAATGATGCCCCATGATTATATCAATGTACACAGCTATGATTTAATAAAAAAAAGAAAAAAATATTCCTTAGGCTGCACTTCTTGGGAGATAAGTAAGTTAATAGTTTATTAATCTTTTTTAGCAGCAAGCTTTAAGTAACTATAGATTGTTCTTCTTACAGACTCTTTTCCTCTTGGAGGACATGTTAGTGTAGACAAGCTTCCCGCCCATGTAGCAGTGTCACGGAATTCCTACTCCAGACAGCAGCAGCTTCCCCTCTTGATGAAAACTGCAATAAAGGAGAGTAGTGGGAAATTTAAATGCTTGAAGATGAGTGTTAACATTACTCTCAAAAGGAACCACTTTCAGTTATACAGCAAATTATCTTGGTAAGATGGGAGAGCGGAGATTGAAATTTTGTATTGTATTCTTTGAGTCTGATTTCTGGTTTTAAGTTTCAGCCGCATGAGGCTATAGTGTCAGCCGATAGTCACACACTAGGTGTTGCTGTGAAGGTATTCTGTTAACATCTACCATCAAGACCTGAGATGCGGTGGCTCACACAGGTGACACTAGTACTCTGGGAGCAGGAGGCAGGAGGAACACTTGAGCTCAGGATTTTGAGACCAACCTGAGCAAAAGCAAAACACTGTCTCTACTAAAATTAGAAAAGGTAGTTGGGTGTGGTGACCACCAACTGAGGGAGAAGTGATGTGATTCACTCTAGAGCGGTGGTTCTCAACCTCCCTAATGCCATGACCCTTTAATGTAGTTCCTCATTTGTGGTGACCCTCAACCATAAAATTATTTTCGTTGCTACTTCATAACTGTAAATTTGCTACTGTTATGAATTGTAATGTAAATATCTCATAGGAAGGAGACCCCCAAAGGGGTTGCAAATCATAGGTTGACAACCACTGCTCTAGAGTTTTAGGGCCCCTGGAGTAGGCAGCCTTATTGTAGGACCAATTTAAGACTAGAACTCTTGAAAATGGAAACTGTAAGAGCAAGAAAAAAAGGTAAAAAAAAAAAAATTGTAATATCATTTTAAGTAAGTATTCTGGAAATCAGAACATGCAAGGGCATACACAGAGAAGAAAGATAAACCCAACAGGTGAGTGGGGAGAACCCAGAGATGAGTAACAGGGAGCTGAGGAGAAAATGAGCTGAGATGTCCATCTCAGAATCAATGCCCCTCAGGAATAGGGAGCTGGGAACCCCAGACCTGGGCAGTTTATGGGAAGATGAAGGGTGTGAAGGCAGGGCACATGCTGGGAGGAGGCTGCACAGGCCTGCCAACTCCTCCATACTAGATAAAGTCTGTCTATCATTAAGTTTAGCTTTCCATTAACCCTTGATTCAAAGATCCTTCAAATTTGATTACATTCATTGGCCTAAGCAAATTGGCATTATGGAAAACTCGAAATACACACGATTTTCTCTGCTTTCGTCAATTTTGTGATGACAGTTCTATTCTTTCACACAATGCGGGCCAACAGCAGAGCTAACATTTCCCTCTTTCTTGGTGGAAGCTACTACCTGTTGAGATTACACAGTGCCCTGGATTTCATGGTTAGGGGCAGGTTCACGGAAGAGTTTCGAAGTTGTGTTGACCTTAATTCTTTTACAGACTACTAGGCTGCAGTGAATTAAACAAAATGTCCCCCAGTAGGAGTTATATGCAGGTGGGCCTGAAAAAGTGAGGCCTTTAAATTTAAATTTACATTAAAATGAAACTTTAAAATGGAACTTGGCAGTATTTCTAGTTTAAAAAAAAGCTGAATAAATGCTTTCTTAATGACTTTACTGAATGATCTCAATGACTATGGTTGCTCTGTGAGCTTCCTGAATAGTTTGCCTACATGGGGATGTGGCAGGTGATTGTCTGGTGAGCTCAGATGTTCTAGGAATGAATAAACACTGACCACAGAAAATAGAGATAGGTAAAAAATTTTCCAGTAAGTTTAACCAGAGGTTAACTATGGCACCTTGCTTATGCTTTCTGAGGGAGGGCTGGTAATATGAAGAGAAGATTCTGAAGTGTCTGAACTACCCCTCATGGTGCCCTTGACCTTCCACAGGCTGAAGAACAGCCCCATGAGAGGAGTGCGGTGTTTTTCCTGTGTGTGTTACTCCCACAGGCATTAGCACACGGTCTGAAGATAGAAACTGACAGAGAGCACACAGTCATCTCTATACAGTTTCCTGTTGCTGAGTGACCCATTAGTCTGACCCAGGAGTTTAAACAACATGCACGTGATGTCTTCCAGGGGGACGGAAAGTTTGGAATGGCACCGCTGAGTTCTCTGCTCAGGACCTCCTAGGCTGAAATCTCCGAGTCAGCTTCCTGCGTTTCCATACAGAGTCATGCCACCATGCCAAGCTCACTACGGAGATGGGCAGAATTTCTGTCCTTATGGTTGGAGGACTGAGTCCGTCTTTCAGAGCTCCTGTCATACAAGTGACACTGTGCTTCTCTAGGCCACCTCATTCATTGTCACTGCCCTTTTCCAATGTAGAAGCAGTTAAAAGGGCAACAATTCCTTCTCACCCTCTGATTCTCTGCCTCCATCTTCACTACCAAAGGCCGGAACTTTTCTCACTGTTCTGTGAGTCCATCTGGCGCTGCACACATGTCCCCGACTGAAAATCATCAGAGACATGTGACGTGATGATAAGAGTGATGTCCACTTCTATGAAGAAGTTCTGGGAATTTGGGTGGGGCACATTTGGAGGCCATTTAGAAATTCTGCCTACATTGTTCTAACCTCTGGAAAAGAGGTTAGATTTCATGTCCATCCCAATGCAAAATACATACACCCCTCCCAAAGTGCTACACTTTCAAGTATGACAGAATCAAAGGCAAAGAATGTCAAGTACATCTGAACAAGTGAAGTCCAAAGTCCACTTAAATCCTCAACATCAAGTACACCTGAGGTGCTTGAAGATATTTTGTACCCACTGATCCCTGGGAAGTCGCCTTCCATCCATAGACCTGTGAAGCTAAAGACCCATAACTGCTCCCAAATGCAGCTCTGGGACAGTCATATGGTGATGACTATAGAGATTCCTATTTGAAAAGTGGGGAAATGGGGAGTATAAGGAAGTTACTGACCCTACACAGTTTTGAAATTGACCTGGGCACAGTCCCGCAGGAGTTTCATGGTTACTGTCAAAGCCTGGACTAATCTTCTGTGACATCGTGCTCTGCCCCTGGCTTCTTGGATCTGCACTGATTTCATGTTCTTTGAAATCATTACCTTTTCCTTTCTTCTCTCCCTCAGTCGGTCTTCCTCCTCAGCCTCAAGGCAACATCCTCAGCTTCCTGATTTAGGAAATGTTTCCCTCCCAAATTGATCAAATCTTGCCCTTGTCATGGTCTGACTGTCTTCCATGGGGTGGGGTCTGCCCTCGTTACCTCAGGCTCCTCTGTATCCTCTGTCCTGACTTGATTTCTGCCACGCATGACTGATGGCAACTCACCTGGGTGATTTAGGAGAAAGCCTAGGACTGCCGAGACACAACCTTCCTGACGTCCCAGGATACAACCCATATCGGTCCTCCAGGTCCTCTCAAAGTGAACACTGGCAAGGTCAGCCAAGAAAACTGCTGCTGTCAGCAGCTACGGAGTACATCATGGCCTTCTGGAGACACCAGGAGGCAAATATAGCAGGGATTGTTCATCTGTGGCCACCGGAAAGGTTATGCTATTCTTCACTCTTTCTGCTAAGTTAAATGATTCTCATACTTTACTAACTTTTCATCACATGAAAATAGATTAAGTAATGAGTCTGTATTTACAATTTCAGTAGCTCATATTTTATTCTTGCATTTCACATCAAAATGAATGTAGCAAGGGATAAAGCAATTTCCACGTTGTAGTGAACACGTGGGGAAAGTAGTCCTAAAGCCTGGATATGTGATATTCACATGGTGGATGAACAGAGTGATTTCTGTCCTCATAGAAACATATGACACTGCTAGTTTCCCTCCTCTGAGCCTCCTCTCCAATTCTGTAGAAAGTAACGTCTGCACATCTGTAGGAAGCTGGATTCTAAGTGAGCTGAGCGCAGTGAGTGCAGTTACTGACCCCTGTGGGTAAAGCCTGTGCCGGTTGCACTGGGCATCAGGGGAAGGTGCCCCGATTCCCACTGAAAGGAGCTGAGAGTTGTCTGCTCTGAAGTGAGCCTGGGGGCTCGGTGGGTGGGAAATCAGTAGCTCATACCACAGGCTCCCCTGCTGATGAGGAAGCAGCTGAGCGGGAACAGGGACAGGCCTGGGCTTCACAGCCCCTGCAGGTTCAGGTCAGCTCTACCTGTATCTATCTACCTACAGTGTCCTGCAGAGAGGGTCCTGGCTGCCAGCGTCCAATTGGATGCTCAGTATCGGTCACGCCCTGTGTTTTGCTTCACAGATGATGCTTAGGTTACAGCACCAAGAGCAAAGCATTGCAGGAAAACACTGGAAACCCTTGAGGAGGGTCTGGTTGGGAAGTGGATCCCTAAAATGGTCATGATTTTGCTGAGGAAGTGCAGCTCTGAAGAATGCATGGCTGAGTTGGGTTAAAGTATCAGATAATAAGAGAGAATTGACGGCGTTTTCTCAAGTGATGACTTTTAGAGCCTAAACATTATCCAAGGGTCCCAAATCAAGGCTGTGTACACCAAATGACAAAGGGAACCATCACCTCTTTTGATGTCACCCGATTGGGGGGTCTTTAAGGGAATACATATGGTGGGAAAATCACTCTATCTTTAGGGCCAAGGACTAGCATGGATTGTATGGGATGGTGATATAAGAGAAAGCAGAGTGGAAGTCATCCTGGGGTAAACTACACCATATGAATGGGCTGAGATGGCAGAGCTCTAAAGGAACAGCTCAGAAACATTCCTTTTCAAAGAAGTATTTGGTGAATACGGACCCAGTGGCCCTCGAGGCTTGACACACATCTCAACACAAATATAATCCATGGCATATCAGGATGATGGTTTAAGGTGTCAGAGACACACGTTCAAAAGTTGTAGACCAATTCTGCTTTATCCTATTTGACATGAATGTTCAGGTCCCAGGAGTGCACATGTTACACCCTCAACTGAGATGGTTCTACCTGCTGGTCTACAGACGTCTGGGATACAGGGGTTCTCCCCATCTCAGACTCATAAGACCTCAGTGGGTATGGAAGCAAACGATGTAACTAGGAGGCTCAGGGGACCCTCTGGTTTACCTGCCTGTCCCTCTCATATCAGCCTCCCCTGCTGTCTCTGAACATGGCCATTGTGGAACCTCAGCACCCAGACTCAGGACCTTGATCTTTCCTTGTAGTCAGGGAAACACAACATGAGGGTGACACTGTCAGGTCAGGTCAGTTCACAAAGATCTATGGAGCAGTTTCCATGGACCTGCTCTTGACCCTTGTTCTGTGCAGTATGGGGAAGAAATGGCCAAACACCTAAAATCTGCCACCAGGTTGACATGTCCTCCCAACATAGATGATCACGTCTGTGACAGCTGGTAAAGAGAACATAAGGTGTACAATGAAATCCCTTAGTAACAACTGTGAAATATAATGCTTAGTGACGGCAAATAAAAACCCAAAGCGGCCCTCAGAGAGGGAGGACACAGGTAGCAGGGACATCTCAGGTGATGTTGGTGTAATGAGGAATATGCAGCTGCCATCATGAGAGAACAGGAGCCAACACAAAACTAGAATGCAGCAGACACCAAGGCAAGGCAGAAGCAGATGGAAATCCAGGTGTTTGCCTCCTTAGTGTTACAAACTCAGTGTGCTTCTGTCCTGTTCACAGAGCGGGAAGGAAGATGCAGAGAGGAACGGCGGGAGAGATGCACATGGGACAGTACAGAGTTTCACAGTATTCAGTTCAGGAAACACCCTAAGATCTGCATTCACGGTAATGAAATGCTCAGGTGACTACACAATAACCTGGAAGAAAAAAAATAGGTGGGGAAACTGTTTCCACTTAGATATTTTCATATGTGTGAGGATGAAACATAGGAAATAGGCTGAGATTTCTTGGAAAGGGCTGGGTGGTGGCATCACACAAGCTTGCAGCACTTGGCATCATGGCTGCCCTGGTGTGTCCCCATCAGGGGTGACCTTCACACTAAACCACGTGGCTGGTGTATCAGCACAGGCCAGGCAACTGGAAGGCAGGGGCCCCTCAGGTTCTGAGACACCCCCACCTTCTAATTCTGTTATGGCAACCCCAGGCTGTTACCTGGAGGCTGGGCTCTGCCTACCTCACTTCACACAGAACGTGAGCTACTGGCGGGACATACCTCTGAGCTGTGTGAACCCGTGACACATTTTGTTTAGCAGAGTAGAGACTTAATCAGATTGCCCCCAACAGTAAGTTAAGAGTGACATGTTTGTCATCCCCCAGTCCTGATGAAACCTATTGGATTTCCCTAGTTTCTCACCCATCCTGTGTTTGGGTTTCTTCTCCCCAGTCCCAGGTGGTGCCTCTACGGCCTATACCAGGTCATGGCCGGACCTGCCCCTACTGCCTGCAGGCAGAAGGCAGAGGTCACCGCTGGGGACCAAATAAAGGAGCTGCGGGCCCAGCTGGCCGAGCGAAGACAGCAGGTGCTAGACCTGAGGGAGCGGCTGACCATCTTGGAGTCCACTACCTTCTCCCTGGCCAACGAGCTACAGCGATACAGTAAGTTCTGCAGGGTCATGGTCCTCATGACCTCTGTGAGTGACCCTGTGTCTTCTGTCTGAACAAATCCACACTCAGTGGACTTCATTCTTCCCTTCCCTTTACACAACTTCATCCTGAATATTTTTTTGGAAAAGGACAGTGGCTGTTTGACCTTCATTTTCTCTGAGGAGGGAAACACTGAGGCACCAGGACTTCACCCTGGTTCCACGTGAGGAGCGGGAGGTGACTCAGGTCACAGTCTCAGTTGTTTGTTCCCTCAGCAGGCTGGGACGTGCCTGTTATTTGGAGGCACAAGTTGAACTGGTGTGTCAAATGTCCTCTCTGTACTGTGTCCAGTCCCACAGTCATGTAGCGTCATTGTGGGTCTGAAGTTCTGGGACTGACAGACTTCCATTCAATTCAAGCTTCTGTTGAGCCCCAGGAGGAGAGCACGGTGATAGGAGGGAGGTGGTGACAGGACATAACCCCCAGCTCTAAAGGAGCTTCCTGAGGACTGTGCTCCCAACAGGCGCTGGGGATCCTGAGTGACCCCAGGGAGAGAGCCGACCCTGTGGGAGGGAGCCTGTCTCCTGGAACTCTGGTGCTCGTGTGAGTCATTTCAAACATGCCTGTCAGGGACATGGTGTTTCTGTGCATGTCAGGGAACCCCTCCTTCCACTGTGTGTCCCCTGAGCTGGAGAATCTTCAGGGACCAAGGACAGCCAGGAGGTTCAAGTGGCCCTTGCAGGTCTAAGGTAGGAGATGTGATGCCCAAGTGAGAACAGGGCCAAGGAGGAGAGCAGCAGCCCTGTGACTCAGCAGCAGGCAGGGGGCCCTTCCCCTGGTCCTCTTGGTCACTGCCAGCCCTTGTCCTGCTCGGGAAGAGAAGCTGTAGTGACTGAGGGATCCTGGGAATGGGTCACGTGCACAGCAGCAGGGTCACAAGGAATCTTGTCCTCTGAGGCTAAATTTACATTATGATGCTACAGATTATTTTCCAGCAAAGCACTGGGGATTTTTTTAAGTGACAAGCCTTGAAAGAGAAACGTAAAAATTGTAAAGTGAAGAGAAGGGTTTGGGGAAAGGACAAACTGGGTTTTATCATCACCCATCCTTGTCGTCATCCTATGAGGATTTGAAACAACTGTAAAGTGGAAGGAGAAGACAGAACAGGGCTGAGGACAGGATGGAGAGCAGGGACCCTGGGAATGTCTCTGGCTCCAGTTCAATCTGTTGGTCCCCTCTGTACCTCAGTTTCCCTCTGTTTACACAGTGCTTTCCTGAACCCATTTCTTTGATTGTAAGGAGCATATGAGTTAATCCTTGTGAAGCTCTCACGCAGGTCTCTCAGGAGTGCACACTCTGAGTTCAGAGTTTGTCCCTTCTCATTTAACTCAGGCCACCATAGAGTTTGGGAATTTTTGTCTGAGGTCCTTGTGGTCTAATGACTTAAAGTTTTTCACCAGTGTTTCCAGGCAAGATGATTGATCTGTGGGACACTCAAGGCTCTCCACATTTCCCAGCACAAAGGACCCTTGGTCTTGCCTTCCTCAGGGCCTTTCTGGCTGTGCAGGAATCACTCCTCATGCCCCAGCACTGAGTTTATATTACAGGCTGTTTAGCTTGGTCCAGTGGCCCCTGACTCAGGGCCAGTCCTTAGGCGATGTCAATTGTCCTAAATCCCAATTCAAAATTGTCAGGTGACTTCCTGTGCCTTTAAGCTTCTCTTTCCTCATGGTTTAATAGGGGTTACACATGGGGGTGTGAGGTTGAGAAATAAATTCTATAAATTCACCCCAGCAGAACCTGGTATTGCAGAAACTTTAGTCTTGGAGATGGATCCTGTGTCCTCCCAAGTAGCAGTGACCACAGCCGCATGTCAGTCTCCCACTGAGGCAGGGGTATCTGTCTTTCCTCAGAATGCCAAAAATTCAAGGGTATTCTTGAAGCTGTGCTCGGGGAGAAGGTAGATGTTGAAGAGGAAAAGCAGGCGGAGGACTCAGCTCTCACTGCCCAGCTCAGGTGAGGGGCCGAGGTGTGGGAGGTGGGAAGGTGTGGGAGTCCCCGAAGTGGGTGTCTCAGCTAGGACAGCTCAGAGCTCCGCTGGGCAGGGCTTGGGCAGAAGGGACACAGCGGGCATGTGGTGAATGGACAGTAATAAAACAAGTGAGCAAAACAATCAGTCTAAAATTGTTGGTCAGAGAAATGTTTTCTCTTTTCAAATTATAATTATTAAGGAAAATTAACAGAACAAAAATTTAAAGAAGGCTAGTGAGTAACTCAGCAGCACTTAGTGTAGTCAAAATGTGCGTTCAGAGCATGGAGACACTCCAAGCCCAGAGTTCACTCTGCGTAGTGTGTTCATGGAACCCAATTGCACTCGGACACCTTCCAGTCACACAATTCAAACTTAACAGTGTTGCGAATTTACCATCCCATTTACTCTGAGCTGCGGTCACCTCTGCACTGAATGTGGCTTCTGATTGTTTTCCCTGGAGAATATCATCTCCTTGGCCCTGTCACCTGTGTTCTTTCTCGCTAGGAATCAGCCCCAGCTGGGCCTGGCCACACATCTTTGTGAGGCTGTGTGTCCAGTCCGACCACGAAGGGAAAGTCCAGGACTCTCACAGGAGCACTCCCGGACACTGAGGGACTTTCCTCACACATTCTTCTCTTTCCTTGCCACAGCAGGTCCCCAAATGGGGGCCAGGATTGTATTTGAATGCTTCCTGGGGCGTTCCCACTGAAATCTCTGCCAGAGCCCATATAATACATTGTTCACGGGACCCTTTCAAAATTTCCTTTTGCTCTGTCCACAGGGAAGCTCAAAAGATCATTGAGCGTCAGGCCCAAGAGCTGGCCCAGCTGAGGCAGAAACTAGAGAAGAGCAGAGAGGTGTCCTTTGTAATCAAGACCCTCCTCTGTGAGGATGACCCTGAGAACAACCAGGGGCAGGGCCTTCATTGTCTGCTGGCTGCGGGGCGCAGGCTGGCCGAACGCCTTGCCGGCTTGCTCAGCCCAGGTAAGGTGGCCACAGGCCCTCACCACTCTGAGCTGATGTAAAGTGCCTGGCTCACAAGGCACTGCACCTCCAATGTGGCTCTTTAACCAGATGTCCAGGTTTGTAGGTCACTTTTGAGGTCATGACAGGATCTGGGCTGGCTAGTGGAGATAGAGGACAGAAATGGTTGTGTTGAGCTCCTATTGTCCCAACTCAGTCCTTCCTCCTGGGGCACCATGGCCTGGGGGTGAGCACACAGCCTGCATTCCCTGTCTGGGTACAGCAGGAGGGTGTGACAGGTCACCTTGGTAGGGGACAGCAGTCCTGGCCTAGGAATGACAGTTTCATGCTGTGGCCTGAACTGAGTGCAGTCTTTATAGCCTGGGAGGAAGTCTTCCTTTTTAATTTTTACTGTCCTTTTCTGCCTAAAGATCTACAGGCAAAGTCAGTATGTCATTTCTCAGGCTAGCAGCTTCTGTCCTCTCTCCTCCTTTCTCTGTATCTTCAATAGAGGTTTAGGAATTATTGCACTGAGCTCTTTTTTTTTTTGTAGAGACAGAGTCTCACTTTATAGCCCTCCATAGAGTGCCGTGGCCACACACAGCTCACAGCAAGTCCAAGTCCTGGGCTTAAGCGATTCTCTTGCCTCAGCCTCCCAAGCAGCTGGGACTACAGGCGCCTGCCAGAATGCACGGCTATTTTTTGGTTGCAGTTTGGTCGGGGCTGGGTTTGAACCCGCAACCCTCGGTATATGGGGCCGGCACCCTACCGACTGAGCCACAGGAGCTCTTAAGGAACCAGCTTCTGGTTTTGTGATTTTGTGCACTGATGTCTCTGATTTTAATATGATTGAGTCTATTGTATTGTTAGTGATTTTTTATGACTCCTTTGGATTTGATTTGTTCTTCCTTTTCAGCATCCTATACAGGATGCCTATATGATCAATTGTAGATCATTTTTCTCTTCTATGACATTGATTCACTGTCATAGGTTTACCTCTAGCACAGCTTTTGCTGTATGCAAGGATTTTTGAATAGTTGTATTTTCATTTTTATTTATTTCAAATAATTTAAAATTTCTTCTAAGATTTCCTCGTTGACCCAGTAGAAATGATTTGTCTAATTTGCATATATTTGGGTATTTCCCAGCTATATTTCTATTTCTAACTCCTAGTTTTTTTTCCACTGTAGTCCAAGGGCATATTTGCTATGCTTTCTGGTTTTAATTTCTTGAGGTATGTTTCACGGCCCAGATGGTGTCTGTCTTGGTGAATGTTTCATGTGAGTTTTGAAAGAATATGTGTTGTGGGTTGAATAGTCTGTACATGTCATTTCTATCCAGCCGATTGATGACGCTGTTCAGTTCAACTGTCTACTCACTGATTTTCTACTTGCTGGATCTTTCCGTCACCGATAGAGTGGGGGTGAATTCCCCAATTGTCGTAGGGAACTCTTCCCCTTAATGCAATTCTCTTTTTGCCACAAATACTTTGATATTCTTTCATGGGGAACACACACACACATTCCCTCCTATGTCTTCTTAGAGATTAATCCCCTTCCATTATGTAATAGTTCTAATTATCTCTGAAAATTGTTTTATTGATGGGAAATCTGCTAGGTCTGAAATCATTACTACTAGAACATTCTTTCGATTAGTGTTAATATGGTATAACGTTCTCCATTCTTTTCTTTTAGTCTACCTCTGACATGTTAATTCAAATGGGCTTATTGAGGACCACATAGACCCTGTCTAATTTAGCAATATTTATTCAATTGGTATGTTTGGACCATTAAACTAAGTTTTTATGCATAATTGGGTTAATATTTACCATATTTAAAAGTATTTTATATTTGTTCCTCTTTTCTAGTTTTCTTACTGTTAGTTTGTTTTCAACTCTTCCCTCTTTTTCTTCCTTTTCTGGTTTTCTGAAATGGAAAGAGAATTTCATGTGATTGTATATTCTCTCATCTCCTGGCCTGTCAGTTAAATATTTATTGAATTATATTCTTATGGGTAGTAGTCACCCTTGACATCACAATATTGATTTACACCTAATCTGAGCTATTTTTCACCTTACACTGTGTTCTTCAAGGGTAAGACTGGGTGTCACTATCTTGCCCTTGGTAGAGTGCCGTGGTGTCACAGCTCTCAGCAACCTCAAAGTTGGGCTTAAGCAATTCTCTTGCCTCAGGCTCCCAAATGTCTGTGACTACAGGCCCCTGCCACATGCTTGGCTATTTTCTTATTGCAGTTGTCATTGTTGTTTACCAGGCCCAGGCTGGGCTCAAACCTGCCAGCCCCAGTACATGTGGCTGGCGCCATAACCACTGTGCAAAGGGGGCCGAGCCTAGTGACTCTATTTATAATGGAGTATTCTGAATTCTTCTTTCCCATCCATAATAGTTTTGCTGTGACTTCATTTCATTTACCAGTCAAGTAGAATCACTGAATACAGCATTGCTATCATTATTTTAAACACACTGTTAACTGTTAGATCATTTAAAGTTAAGATAAATCAAAGATTTCCTTTTAACTTCATCCAATATTATACATTTCCCTCTGAGCACAGCTTTTACTGTATCCCAACAATAAAGTTTCTGTACAGATTTTTACTTTTTTGCCAAGGTAAGAATTTCAATTCTCATGAATACTGCTTCTCTGTTATTTATTTATTTAGTTATTATTTTGCTCTCCCCCTTCTGATATTCCAAATATGCTCATTTTAGACTTCAATAATTACCTCATAATTCTTAAATATTTTTTGTTCCTATTCCTTTATTTCCCATTGTATTTCATCTTTGAAAAATTGAATTAACATTTCCTCAAGCTCAGTGAAGATCACCACAAACATGCCAACTTCACTGAGTCCGTCAAGGTCATTTTCTATTTCGCTTGAAGTGTTTTTATTTCTAGGATTTCTTTTGAACTTATGGTTAAAGTTTCCATCCCTCTACTTCTCTGTCCATTTGTTCTTCAGTGTTGCACACATTCCCCACTAAAGCCCTGAGCATAGTGACAGGGCTGCTTTAAATTCCTGATATGATATTTGCAAATATTTCCCATATCTGAGCCTAGTTCTCATGTTTATTGCATCTCTTCAAACTGTCTTTTATCTTCTGTCATGTCATTTAATTATTTTGTTAAAAGTCAGACGTGATTTCTGGGTAGTTGAAATGGAGGTGAAGAGCTGTTTTGTGTGAGAATGTTTGTCTGTCTGACTAGGTTCTTGTTTGTGTTTCTGTTTACAGTTTCCGTAGGTGTCAGAGTCTGTCATTTTCTCTGATAGTCATGTTTTTGTCCCCTCTACTGTCTTTTTTTCCAGACACACAGTTCTCATTCCATAAGGAATAAACTTACAGTTCTTTAAGTCACTTTCTCCTGTTATCACAAGCGAGCCCTACTGATGGCCAGTTCAGTGTGGAAGAAGGGGAGGCATTCCCTGGTCTCAGGGCCTCAGTGAGCCTGTGTCCCTCGGCTGTGACCCTAAGAACTCAGGATTTCCTTCCAACCCATTCTGCTTGGAAGATTGAAGAAGGTTAGAGGGGCAGAAGTTGGGTATTCTCTTCCCTGCATGTCTCTTAGGGTCTTGTAAAGTCACAGGGGTGAGGTCTAGTGCAAACTTCTCTTCTGAGAACAGGGCCTGTGACCAAAGCAGCATGGTCTTGCTACATTTAAAATGTGTAGTACCACACCCCTACCCCTGGAGAAATGAATAGATTTTTCTCTAAACTTCACCATGAGAAAATGGTTGGTTTCAGGTGGTAAATGCCCCATACGTTTGGGTACTCGTAACTGTAAACTTCTGTTTCATTTCTCAAATGTCTGGAGAGTAACCCTTGAACAATTAATCTATTAAACTTTAGGATTAAAAGTGGTCCATGTCTTTACAAGTGCTGGTGTTCCCTCCTAACAAGTCATCATTTTCTGTGTTAACATGTCTCCACATCCAGTGTGTGCACCGGGTGGTCCTGTGAATTCATTGGCTCTCAAGGATGTGAGAATTGTTGATGTCATGTTTGTTCAGGCGTTTCCTATTGGTGAGGACAGGAGTGATGATTTCTGACAATCTGATGTCACATACAAATTACTGAGATCTCCCCAGGCATTCTGTAGAATGGAAAATACAATAATTTTTTAACTTTTTAGATGACTTTCCCACCATGGTCACAAACAATCTTGAAGCACGGGTGGTCCCAGCTACTTGGGATTGTTAGGCTAGAGCATTTCTTGAGCCCAACAGCTTGAGGTTGTCATCAGCTTTGATGCCACGGCACTCTAATAATGATGAGAAGGTGAGACTCTAACTCCATTAAAAAAAAAAAAAAAGGTTTATGGAAACATGAATGTTGCAGTTGTGAAAAGAGAGGGATGGAGAAGTTTATTGCATGTGTCAAACATGTTATTTTAGACTTTTATCTTCCATTTCCACAACTGTGCAAGGACAATGATGCACCAGATCAGGCAAAATTTACCTGGTGGTTCAGAAAACATATCAGGACAATTATTGAAATATAAAATAGGAGACGTGTGCTATAGTTCCAGCAGGGAGTCCTGACATCATGCACAGGTCTTTATGTCTCTCTGCCCAGATAAACCACTGTGTTTGTAGGGAGTGATGGGGAATGACTCAAGGTATGACTGGATGTTTCTGACTTTATGTGCAGAGAACTGTGAAGAGGAGGAGGACAAGAAGGAAGAAGAGTCCCCAGCCCCCAGGTACCAATGAACGAGCAGGATCTGGACGAGGATGGGTAACATATAAGAGGGGCCACATTGAACACTCCCAGAAGTCTAAAGTAGCAAGAGTATCCCATGCGTATGTCCATGCCATCTACTCGTTTCTTGATGATTTTCACTAAGCTGATGGAAAACTGCTTCTTTTAATGAGGTTGCTGATTGCCTTCAAGGGACTTCTCAGTAACTGAGGAGAAGAAATCAGGCTTAGAGATTTTTGAAGTCTCAACATCTACGCCTCTGTGGCTGCTCTCAGGATGACATGAACAACTGCTGTCTGCATATCGGGTGGAAGGGATTTTAGAGCAAGGATTGTAACCACACAAAAATTCCTGCGTCATGTCATCATGGGTACAAAGAGTCCAGGAAGGTCCAAGAGCTCTTGATTAGACATTGCAGGGAGCCCGTGTTCACTTAGCTTCGGTGGGAATGCTCAACACTGTCCCTGCATGAGGCTGACCCGTCTGTGATGCTCTGTGTGTGCTGGCCATCAACTCTGTACCACAAGGGACAGTTGTGTCCCCTTCCTCACCAGCCCCTGGTCTGGCCAGTGCACTGAACACTCGATCCTCTCTCACTCCCACCCTTGAAGTGCCCACATCCTTCCCACATTGAAGAAGGAGCCTTTTTCTTTCTCTTTGGGGGCAGGTCCTTGCTATCTGTGACTGTCCTGAATGCCTCTACTCAGGACATTCTGGGCACCTGCTGTCACATCCCTGTGGGTTTAATTGTGTTCTGTATCCCTCTAGGCTGAACATGGAGGCCAAGGAGGAGGAGGAAATGAATGGAGTCCTACAGGACTCACCGGATGAAGGACACCAGGCTTCTGCCAGTCATCAGCACCTGGATGACACCCACCAACCTCCCTGCACGAGTGCATCCCTCTGTAAGGAGCAGGACGTCTCCTGTTCTCTGGATGCAGCTAGTGAGTGCTCCCATTAACAGAGAAGACACTCCCAATTGTCCTGCAGGTGACTCTATACAAGTTGGGCTCTAAAGGCAGACTCAGGGAGGTGAACCGAGGAATGTATAACTCACCAGAGGCATCACTGGTGCAGGTGCACAGCAGGGTGCGCACATGCCTGTTCTCTACAGATGGGACGTCTGACCTCTCCTGAGTGGTACTTTTAGTGTTGAAGCTAAACAGGGTGCTCTGACCATTAGGGACTGTCTGAGGAGGTGGACACTCCTCCTTTATATTTGCAGAGACAGATTGATGGCTCCTCAATTCCAGCCCATAATATCCCTCACCTATATTTTCACATGGCCATGGTAACGTACCCCCCCAGAACATAAAAACCTCTGGAATGAATCTGAGATTATCTCTAAATACACAGAAGCGGCCTTGGCACCCTCCTCATCCTCGAATGAAAAATGTCCTTTTCCCTAAGCAGCACTGAAGTTCTTTCCCAGTGAAGGTTGTAGTGACTGCGTCATCATCTGGTCACATTGTCTGATCACATCTGTACCAAAAACTGCCACAGTATCTGGTGGATTAATGATTGAATACTGTCCCAACATTTCTAGAAAGCCACTAGGAAGGCTCTTCCTGCTTACTGGGGAAAACTATGTTGAAGTGTTTTCCTTTGCTTAGGACAGGGGTCATTATGACACTGATGAACCAGGTCAGAGCCAGTGTGCCCAGGGTCTCAGGATAGGATGCCTGGACACTTTTCAGAAGACACACTTTGAGGCTTCTTTGGATGTTCCCCTGGAATACTGTTCTCTCTCCCGGAATACATTCTCCGTGTGGTGCATAGGCCCTGGGTTTGTGATGTCCCGTGAGCCAGGTGTGTATTGTGACTGGTCCTGTCTGGCTACTTTACAGAAACTCAGAGTGATGAGACAGGTGAGGAAGAAGAAGATCCGATTGTGGCCAGGTAAGTAGGACAGCCACGTCCCGTGAGCACCGTGGCTCCACCAGAGCTGTCCAATCTAGGGAGATGTCCCCCTCACCATCCTGCTGCACACTCACATGTGGGTGGGCTTGGGGGTTCTTGTGTTGTGTCCACTGCCCACTAATTCCTCCAGTCGAATAACATGGAATCATGTGACCCAGAAGGAACCAAACAGTCTCTGATGTCCTGCACTTGGGGAGTTAGTGTGTTTCTCTCCAAGGTTTGCCTAGTTCACTGGCAGAGATTCCATAGCCAGAGATGTCACTAGAAGAGAGAAATCAAAGACTGCATCTCATTTCAGCACACTGAGAGAACGAGGCTTAGGGGGGCCGTGGTCTCCTGCAATCACGATGCCTCAGGTGGTTTGCTCCCGGTCTCCTGGCATGTGCCGTGGGAACAAACTGCCTGAGCCGCAGTGAGCGTTTGCTGGTTCTCACTGTGCTGCGTGTTATCACAGCACCATGCAGGGGACAGGAGTGTGCTTCCTGGTCACCATGCCGTGTGGCCAGTGCCCTGAGCACCTTGACTGCCTTCCACCCTGCAGCCAGCTTCACTGACCTCTATTCTAGTGTAGTTGTTTCCACCTCCAGTTTAAAGGGCTGGTCTCACGATCCTGGGCCCTCTGCCGTGGTCTTCTATGCAGACCAGCTGGGGTGTTGTTGGGTGCAATGTCTCTGAGCTGCATATTTTGTCCTTCCAGTCTCAGCAGGGACATGGAGGACCTAGGTCCCATCCTGCAAACCTCACTGGGTGAGCAGCCTGTGACTGTCTCCAGTGGCTGCAATTTGTCTGGTCCTTGCCACCCTCTCAACACTGCTGCCCTCATGCCAGTCGAGGGGGAGGTCGGCTCTCCCCTGGGTCCAGCCAGCGAGTCCTTCTCACTAGTAGGTACGTCTGAGTCCCCTCCCAGTTGGCCTCCACATGCTCTGGGCCCCACCCCTGTGCCAGGTAGAGAGTGCCAGCAGGTCCTGGAGTCCCACATGGCTGGAATATGAATGGAGGCCCGAGCATTAAGCCTGGACCTGGAGAGCCCAGGCAGCTGTGCTCTCTCCCCACTATAAGACCACATTTCTCATCCTGGGACTCACTGGCAAGGTCAGAGTGGGCCACACAGAGTTGACCAGGGTGGGAAGGTGGAAGAAACTGTGACAGACACAACCACCCCGGCTGTGCGGCACACACCTACACTGTGAGGCTGGGACTTGTGCTCTGCCCTCCAGGGCTCTGCTGGGGACTGCTCCATGAGCATCAGTGCGGGTCCACGTATCTCGGTGGGCCTGCCTTTATCTGTGGAGGTGTTGCTACCCTGGCTCCCCATCCCATCACAATATATCTTGTCTCTAATTTGAATTACACTTGTCAAGAACTTTCAGAATACCGAGAAACAAACAAATACCTGTCATATTGACACCTGGCCTTTGCTTTGAACTCAAGGAATGAACACTTCCACCTCCCACCTCTATAAGTAGCACAAGTCCCTGGACCCTGAGCAGCAGGTGTCCCTCACACACTTACCTGTGCACACTTTCCTGTAGATGCCACCCATCAGCATATGCTCAGTGTCACCTAACCTTCACTCACCTCCGCGGTGTCTGTGGGGACAGCTGAGTCTTGCATCAGTACCACTGTGAAGGCAACTTGCATGGTCCCTGCCACATCTGGGGCAGTAGACCTGCTCACCCGAGTTGGGGCAGAAGCTTCGGTAGGACTCCGCTGAGGGTCAGTCCTCTGGGAGCTCAGACAGCCAGGTCCAGACACTCTCTAGGGGCCCTACCAGCAGCCACCAGGTGTACACTGGGGTGAGTTGCACAGCACCTCTAGAAAGCAGCGAGGCAGACTCCCCCAATCTCTCAGGGTAATCATTGTATAATTATTTCCCCATCTTTAGCCGTGGACACATGTGGTGACGTGTCACAGCAGGCACCATCCATGGGGGGCTGAGGAGAACAGGCCCAGTTCCTTCTCACAGGATACATGTAGGCTCCCTGCAGTGTTCTGCCCAGAATGTCCTGTTTACATCCCTGAGTTGGCAGTGTATACAGCAGCAGCTATGGAATGATTGGCTCCACCTGGTTGCATTTGCAGAAAACCTCCATGAAACCAAGGCTGAAGAAGGACAAGGGCCAGCCTCTCCCAGGTGACTCTGATCATCATGACACTGTGAACTGGGGTAGTATTTGGGGACCTCATCTGGATATCCCAGAAAAGACAGATCAGCAGAAAGGATGTGTTTGGTCTGAGCAGCAAGTGTGTCTGTTTAAGGGTGGTGCTTGTTTTCCCTGCTAGTCCTGTGCTGGTTACCACTTCCTATTCATTTCTGACCTTAAGTAACCTGGAGTCAGCCAGGGGACGTGTCCTTGTCTCTGGGTGTCCATATTCAAACACCTCCCACCTGTCCTCTCCTGTGGGGGTAAAATCAGGGAGGGCCGCGTGGCTGCTTCCTCCACTGCTGGCCTCAGTCTGCCGTAGCTTCTGTGGGAGAAACACGTAAACAGACAAAAGGAAGTTCTATCAAGAAGGCACAGGGTCTGGGTATGCAATACCTCAGAAATGCACTCACTTTTCATGTAACTAACAGGAAACTAACATGAAATTGACCCCAGCATCCCATTGAAGAGGTGCCTGGGGTATAGTCACAGCAGCCTGTCCACAGTCCTCACCGGCCATTACCCCTTTCCACACTGATGTTCTCCCTTCTCCCCAACTTAGGAAATGCTGTGTCCGGATTCATGAGCAGGCGCGAGAGCTGACCCAGCTGCGCCAAAAGTTGTGGGAAGGGACGGCTGTGTCCTCGTCACTCAGTGAGCATCTCCAGACCCTCCTCACCCAGGAGGGTGACGACAACCACCAGGAGGAAGTGGTGGAGGGGCTCAGGCTGGCGGAGAGCCTCACCGGCTTGCTCAGCCCAGGTGAGGTGGCCACAGGCCCTGAAGGCACAAAGTGCAGGCTCAGGGGAGATGCAGATTCCACAGGTCCCATTTGTACCAGCCTGTCCTTTGAGGTCAGCTTAGGGGCCATTACAAGATCAGGACTTCCTGGATGAGAAGAGAGAACAAATGCACTGATGGGAGGCCAGACTGAAAGGACAGGGGCTGTTTGTTCGAGTGTCAGCGCCCTAGTCTGAGAAGGAGGTTCCCAGTCTGTGTCCTCACTGCACGTGGCAGGGGTTGGACTGATCCTTCTTGCATTTTGCTTCTGCCTGTGTCAGATGTGAGCAGTGACGTGCGTGGGAGCTGTAGTGGTGTGGGGGGGGGTGTTTCTGAAGGTGCTTCAGGGAGGGGGAAGCCCCTTACTGTGTGGGGATGGACAAGGCACTTGAGAGAGAGGAACTTCCTGGGGGAACTTTGGGTGACCCAGAAATCCATTCCATGCAGAGGATTTTCCAGCATAAACCAGCAGACTCCAACATGGCAGTGCCTGGGAAGTCCTCGGATGTCTAGAGGGACTGGGGATAGGGCTGTTTGTCCTCCCATGGGGAAGGCAGCTGGTTCTAGAAGGCAGCTGTGCAGAGACAGGGAGCCTGCGCCTGGGGACCAGCTGTGACAAGAGGGAGGGTAAAGATGGAGAAGGGAAGAGGAAATCTGGACAAGTATGGGGTAACTGGGGACCAGAAGACATTTTTAAACTTTCTGGGCTTGTTAGACAGTAGTTGCCATGAAGGTGACACATGAGAGCAAGGAGACTTTCTGTGCTACATGCTAAAGTCAATACAGGCCATTTTTTGAAGGAAAACCATGAGCTTTCAGGGTGTCCTAAACCATACCTCGCTGTTTAAGTCTCTTGGCCCCGAAGTCCACTGTGTTGAGTGGACAAGAAAGTCTGTGATGTCTGTAAGTCTGAAAGTCTGTGATGAGTGACAAGAAAGTCTGTGATGTCTGACTGCACATTTCTGAATTTGCAGAAAATCCTGAGGAAGTTGAAGTAGGTCAAGAACCACTGGATGACCAAAACAGGTAAACTCTGGAGGATTCTAGAAAGAGCCGAGAGGAACGCAGCCCATCCATGATTCAGGGGAAATATAAACCACGGACTTCCCCATCTCAGTCACTGAACCAGTAGCGATGTAGTTTCTTAAATAAACGTCTGGATTCTGTCTCTGGAACTGTGAGTGTTGGTCTGAGCCAAGGAGAACTAGCCAGTCAGGGCCTTCCCGGACTCACAGATCCACCTGGTCCTCCACATGGGGCAGAGGGGCAGGCGAGGGTCCTACTTTCCACTCAGTTATCTTTAGTCATGAGCAGCAATTTCATAGCAGCAACGATCAGTAGACAAGCAAAGTATCATCTCACAAAATTAAGAGAGAAAGGCCAAGGAAGTACAGAACTCTGCGGATCTACAGTCTCAGGAGCTAAAGAGGCCCCTACAGGTACTAAAAAAACTCGGCACATTTTCCAAAGATGATCCACCATTGTGTTTTAAAGGCTTTAGTGGAATGTCCTCAAGGAACTCACTCTCAAACCTTAATAACTTATCATCACTGACTTCTAAAAACAAATATTTCTTTTTATCCCACCTCAGTGAGTTCAACTTCCTTGTGGAAGCCCAGTGGCGAGAGCTGAAGCATCTCTACTACAAGTTACAGGCAGGGAGGGCTGCGTCCTCCTCCCTCACTGGGCATCTCCAGGCCCTTGTCAGCCACGACCATCCTGACTCCTCACAGGGTCAAGGTCGTAGACAACACCTGGCGGAGGGGTGCAGGCTGGCGGATCATCTGGCCCGCTTGCTCAGCCCAGGTAAGGAGGCCACAGAGCCTGGGTGGGAACTGAGCAGAGGGACACACTGGGCAGGAAGTCATGGTCTTTCAACTGTCCATTCCTCACGATGGAATATGGCCTCTGGGGAAGGAGGCAGAATGTTACCGGGAAGAGAGCCCTGGACTAAAAGCCCACTGTCCCCAGCTCTTGCCTGAGTACTGGCTCACACCTGTAGGTGAGGGATGGGCTTGGCACTCTGGACTTTTGTCCCCTCATCCGTAACATGTCCCACAGTGTGCTGCTTGGCACTTGTGAGCGCTGACGCAGGGAACGCCCATGAATGCACTTCCAGAAAGTACAGAGTCACTGAGGGTTTAGAAGGTTTTAGTTCAAGTAGTGCAGTCTGGGGCAGAAATGTCACTCAGTCCTAAGCACTTTCCCTGGAGGAACTGTCCCTGTCCCAGTGCAGAAGCCAACCTGGCTCAGTGAAATGTCCCCACTGCGTTGAGCGAAGGAACAAAGGATGTCATTCCTTTCTCAGAGAACCGAGCAGGGTGTATTGGAGAATTGTGAGGGACACACTGGGCCTCCTTGTAGAAAGAGGGGCACATGGCTAGAGAGATCCAGAAGAAACTGGGCAAGTATCCGCCATCTGGAGACTAAACAGATTTGAATGTTTCTAACTAAATTCAGAGCACACCGCAATAATGACCCACACAACCAGGCACATTGACAGGACGGGGCAGCACATTGTCCCTCACTAGGGCTCTGACGTCAGCAGAGGACATCGGTACAATTCTCTGAGCGTACCTGAAGCCACTCACAGGTGACCTGTCGCCAAGCCCAGACGGGCCCCAGTATGTGCCCTGGCTGAAAGGGAGATATTATATGTCTGGACATGTCTGAATTTGTTTGTAGAAACCTATGAGGATGAGGAAGATGAAGACGTGGCATCACTGGCCTCCAGGTGAGGATGAGTTGTTAGGGGTGAGAAGCAGGGTCGGACATGGCAGGGGGGGCTGGACTCTACTGTGCAGAGCAGGGCGTCACCCGGAGCTGCGATTTCACTCAGGGACACACATGGTCCTGATGTCCTGATCACATCGCTCACCCAGAGAGGGCAGAACCCCTCAGCAAGGTTGTCCCTGTCCCCCGCTGGTCCCTCCCCTTTGTGGAACTTGTACACTATGTCTGACGGGGGTGTGGGGTTGGGGAACGAGCCAGGCTCAGGGGAATCTTGCCCTTAAGTCACCCACATACTTTCCTGGGTGAGACTGTCACTAGCAGGACACACATGTCTGGTTTTACACTATGGCCTTAGGTCATTGTCAGAAGCGTCAACACAAGCACATAAGTAGAACAAAACAATCATCTTAGAACACAAATGTTAAAAATAAAAGGCCTGGGGGTCCAAGTCTCAGAGATTCCATACAGCCCAAGAATCCTGTGTTCCCCAGATGACCCGGTGTGACATTCTCGTCATCTGTGCTCAGGGTGGACCTGGAGTGTGTGTCCTGGGTGCTGCGTGTCCTACCTGTGCCTAACAGGTGTCTGGGGTCCCTTCCTCCTGAGATGGTCATCTCGTCAGTGTGCTCCCTGCCCTGCTGGGAGGGCACTGTCTGTCTGGGTCCCTGTCTCTGTGTCTGTGTCCCTGTGTCTCCTTGCATGTGTTTCTCTCTGTATCACTCTCTATTTGTGCCTCTCCTTCTTTTCTGTGTCTGTGTCCCTGTCTCTCTCTGTGTCTGTCTCCCTGTCTCTCTCTCTCTCTCTCTCTGTCTGTGTCCCTGTCTCCCTCTTTGTCTCTGTCCCTGTCTCTCCCTGTATCTGTGTCCCTCTCTCTCTGGGTCTGTCTCTGTCTGTGTCCCTCTCTCTCTCTCTCTGTCTGGGTTCCTGTCTCTCTGCATCTGTCTTCCTGTCTCTCTCTGTCCCTCTCTCTCTCTCTGTCTGTGTCCCTGTCTCCCTCTTTGTCTGTGTCACTGTCTCTCCCTGTATGTGTGTCCCTCTCTCTCTGGGTCTGTCTCTGTCTGTGTCCCTCTCTCTCTCTCTGTCTGGGTTCCTGTCTCTCTGCATCTGTCTTTCTGTCTCTCTCTGTCCCTCTCTCTCTCTCTCTGTCTGTGTCCCTGTCTCCCTCTTTGTCTCTGTCCCTGTCTCTCCCTGTATGTGTGTCCCTCTCTCTCTGGGTCTGTCTCTGTCTGTGTCCCTCTCTCTCTCTCTCTCTGTCTGGGTTCCTGTCCTCTGCATCTGTCTTCCTGTCTCTCTCTGTCCCTCTCTCTCTCTCTCTCTCTCTCTGTCTGGGTTCCTGTCTCTCTGCATCTGTCTTCCTGTCTCTCTCTGTCTCTCTGTCTCTCTCTCTCTCTCTCTCTCTCTCTGTCTGGGTTCCTGTCTCTCTGCATCTGTCTTCCTGTCTCTCTCTGTCCCTCTCTCTCTCTCTCTCTGTCTGGGTTCCTGTCTCCCTCTTTGTCTCTGTCCCTGTCTCTCCCTGTATGTGTGTCCCTCTCTCTCTGGGTCTGTCTCTGTCTGTGTCCCTCTCTCTCTCTCTGTCTGGGTTCCTGTCTCTCTGCATCTGTCTTCCTGTCTCTCTCTGTCCCTCTCTCTCTCTCTGTCTGGGTTCCTGTCTCTCTGCATCTGTCTTCCTGTCTCTCTCTCTCTCTCTCTGTCTGGGTTCGTTTCTCTCTGCATCTGTCTTCCTGTCTCTGTCTGCATGTTTTTCTCTGTGTCTCTCTCTATTTCAGTCTCTCTCTCTCGCCCCCTTTGCTCATGGCAGCCCCGCTGTGCTCAGAGAGAGGAAGACAGTGCCCTGCCCCCTCTGTGAAGGGAGGCCCCACGCCTTTGGAGCCCACCCTTGTGTTTCCAGTCGGGCCCTGCTGGGTGCTGAGGGGTCTCAGCCCTCCCAATTGCATCTCAGTTCTCCCTGTGTCCGCAGCTTCCACAGTGAGCTACAGGAGGGGACAGTGAACGCACTGTCTGAGGCCTTGAATGGTAAGGATGTCCCTCCCTCTGGGGGTCCTGATATGTGTGGTGGCCAAGAGCGTCTCAGCGGAGCTAGCACTGGCTTTCTGTCTGAGGAGCCTGAGGGCAGCACTGTTCTGGAGGGAGCAGGTGAATACGGCTATGAAGCAGGTAAGTGTCCCTGGGGTCCCAGGCGCTCTCCCTGTGCTCTGCCGGCCTCTCTTTCCAGGCTGAGCTGTGCCCATTTAGGCCGGCCCAGGAGACATCAGCTCCTGTCAGGTGCTAGGGCAGAGTTTCTGGCACAGAGGTGAGGGGGTCTGTGAGGTTTCTTGACTTCCCAGGGTCTGGCTCTGTGTCTCCTACCCTGACTCTTAGCTCCCTACACTCACCTGGGCTGTGCTGGGGCCCTGTGAGGTTTCATGTTCTGTCTCTCAACCTCCACACCAGGCGTGGGCTCCCGTGAGGAGCAGGTTGGTGGGAGCCCAGGCTCACGTCTCAGAAGTGGGATGAGGGAGGAAGTTTTGGTCCTGTCAGCACCGTGACCAGTGTGTGCGCACAGTGACAGTGGGGTCCTGGCAGCAGTTCCACAGGCGGTCTGCCCTGCCCCTGCCCTCCCTACAGGTCAGGGGCTGGTAGACACAATGTGAATAAAACATAAATTATATATTGATCATTTAATGAGGGAGTTTCCCACAAGCCCAACTACTGCCATGTGCAGAGATCAGGAGTGTGACAGGAGTTCCCTGTCCCCAGGCATGGAGAGGGTCGGCACGGGTCAGTGGTGAGGAGGCTCAGCACACAGGGAGGGGTGCAACTACAGCCGAAATGTACCTATGTCCAGGCCTTGTGGAAACTGTCCCCCAAGAGGACTAGGCTGGGAGGACCTGGGTCTGTTGCCACTCAGGGGAGGAGCAGGGAAGGGTCCCCATAGAACAGGGGCCATCAGGGAAATCTGGGTGCTTGGAAACTCCCCAGCCTGAGTCTGGGAGAAAGAGCACTACCTCAGCCTTTGTCCCTATAGCCTGTCCAGAACCTTCTCTACACGATAGAGGAGTCATGTTAACAGAAAGAGAATAATGGGTGTGTCCCATTATTATGTGTCTGTCTGTCTGCCCAAAGGCATCTGAGCTCAGGGGACACTGATGGGCACTGCAACCTGGGCACCAGGGGTCTAAGTATCCCTAAGACACATTGACACAAGGTCTCTGGGTGGTGTTACTGACAGGCAGGGGTATCAGAACTGGGTGTTCTGGGGAGGCTTACTAAACAGATAACTAGGAGAGTTCTTACTGAACCCCCATCACCTCTCAGCTCCCATGCAGGACGCCTGTCTCCAAGGGCCTTGGAGTGAAGACCTGAGCCCCCATGTGTCAGAGGTACAAGCCTCAAACACACAGCTTCAGAAGAGCACCCCGGGGGCCAACTGTTTGCAGCTGCAGCTGAACCAGCGCTGGGACTGTGGCCATGAGCTTGCCATGTGGAGCATCCCTTGCACCCCCTGGAGCCTCTTTACCAGCGCAGACTCTGGACACCAGTGGCTACTTCTCCCAGGTGGGGAAGGAGAGGGGAGCGAGAAGCTCTGACACCGCTCTGGTGTCAAGAGAAAGGGCGTGGGCGGGACAGTGGGGCCTCTGGATGCTCCCTCAGCGTTGGGTCACAGTTCACGATTCTGTCAGGTTGAGGGGAGCCAGACTCTGGGCTTGGGGTCAGACCTGTCCCAGATCGTGGGTGAGCCACTTACTGGGTGTTCTCCTTGGCCAATTTCCCTGTCCCCTTAGATGTTCATGCTTAAATCCTTCATCTGGAGCCCTAAGAAGAATATCTGTATTCAGGTGTTTGTGTGATTAGTATCACAGTTTCCAGAGTGCCCGATTCAGTAGCAATGTTCTATTGATTAAAGCTGTGACCATCTATCTAATCCTCGTATCTTCCTGGTGACTTGTCAGCTACAGAGAGAGTTCCTCTGTATAGTTTTGATCAGACCTAGAACAATTTTTAGTGGCAATGTCAGTCCTGGGCTCACAAGTCAGCCTCCTGCCAAGTCCAGCTTTATTCTGGTGTTTCTAAACTCTATTTTGAGAAAAAGAGCAACCTTCACATATGAAGTATCCAAAACTATCATCCTGTAATTGTCTATCCAGTTCATCCCCTGCACTCACAGTAGCGCCACATCCTCACTTTCCTTTTCACAAGGACTCCCTTCCCCCAGACTCTGTTAAAGCAGAGCACTCTGGCCCTCAAACTGTCCTTGGTTTCCGGTCCTCTCCACTTTCATCCCTCTCCATGTCTCATCCTGCAGTCTGTGGGATACTGGGGGCTCCCTTGTCAGCGAGCCTATAATCTGAGAAGTGAGGAGCTCCAGGTCCCCCAGAAGATGAGAGGTCACAAGAGGTCGGGAACCCCTGTGTGGCCCACAGGAAGGTCTTGGGGAGTGTGATGAGTGTGTGTCTGGGTATAGGAGTCATTAACTCGGGCCCTGGTTCCTTGTTTCATCTAAGCCTCTGCTCTTTCCTCTGGTCTGTCTTTTCCTTCTTGGTCCCCAGCAGCCCAGCCAAGTCTCACCACACTGACCCAGACAGTCTCTGTGCTGCTCGCTGCCCCAGGTGTCCTGAAACAGACCATTAGCAAGAGGACATTGCTGGTCAGCAAGTGGAGACTAACGTGCAGCTCCCCAGGCCTCCAGCTTCGGGTGCAGAGGTAATGCCACCTGGGGTCGCACAGGCCCCTCACTGCTCTGTGGAAGGTGACAGCTTGTCCTCTATTCCCCATGTCTTCTCTCTAACAAGTGCTGTCACCTCCTTCTGGTCTCAATGATCACATTGTTCAGTGACTTTCCAATGCTGTTGGGTGCTTGAAACTTTGGATCCCCCCTGCATTTCCATACTTATGGAGCCTAGTAGGCCCGCAGGAGGGGTCCCTGCTCAGTTTTCCCTGTGAGTGAGAACAGTGAAAAGTGAGCACAGGGAACCCTCTCGTTAGAGAAACACATTGAGAGCCAGCCAGAGGGAGGAGACCTGTCAGGTGAGACTAGCCCCACAGCTGCAGGACTGTGCTGATGCGGACGAGTTTACAGAGACTCAGTGTCCATCGTGGACTCATCTGAGCTGATAGTCACTGAAGGACACCATGGCTCTCTAGAGTGAAATCAGTGTAAATTGGATGTAGGGGGAGGATGTCATACCTCAGACGTCATGAGGTGCTCAGGCATCCGGCACTCTCTCCATTTTCTTTCCATCTGTACTTCTACAAGTCCCCAGAAGAGGCTCACTGTCCCTCCATTGGTTTGCAGGCAGAGATGGGAAATGAGTACGTTATGGGTTAGCTTTGAAAAATGTGAATCTGGGCCCATATTCACATAAGGATTTAGGACATTTGTAACTTCAGACCACCCTAAGTGACTATAGAGTGATGAACTGAAATTGTCAGAAAAAGCGTAAAGCCCACAGGCCAGGGAAAAAGAAACCATTCCTGAGATAAATATGGAGGAGAGAAGGTGACAGACCATTACGATGGGCCCTTCAGCATCTATCAGTCATGGTGTGCTATCATAACTACCTGGTGAGACTTTAATTCAATGAACGCCTTCAGCTCCCAGCTTGGAATTCTCACTTCAGTGATCTGAGGTGTGGTTTGGGCATCAGTATTTTGAAAGGTTCCCAGATGATTCTCACACTTGGCTGTGATATCGTCAAAGGTATTTTGGTTCTTTGTTCCTTTTTTGGCACATAGCTCTTCAAATCTTTGTTTTCTCCAAAGTTATGTATTTTCTATAATTTTCAAGTGTTATAGGGGTACATATGATCTGTTACATGAACTGCTTCTGTAGAGTTTGTGCAAAGTCCCTACTGTGCCCTCACCTGGACACTGTGCTGTGCACCTGTGAGGTGTGAGGTTACCCTCTTCTCCTGCCTCTTCCCACCTGCTCGATTTCCATGCAGTTTCATTTCCACTCCTGCACAACAAGGGTTGATGGGTTAGTACCGATGTAAATGTGAGCACATGTGGTGTTTGTTTTTCCATGACTGCACTACTTCACTTAGAAGAATGGTCTTCAGTTTCATCCAGGTTGTCACAGAGGTTTCAGGTCACCATGTTTTAATGGCTGATGGGACTGTATGGTGTCCGCATCCCACATTGTGTTAAATCTCCACGTGTATTGATGGGCACTGGGTTGCTTCTGTGCCTTTGTGATGGTGAATCCGGCTGCAGGTAACATTCACATACACATGTCTTTTTCCTCTGTAAGATTATGCAGCGGTGGGATTGCTGGATCAATCGCTAGTTGTCCTTTCAGTTCTTTGTGGTGGCTCCATGTGATTTTCCACGTGGAGTTTGCTGTCCCACCAACCCTGTCTGAGTGCTCCTTTCTCTCTGCATCCACACCGGCATCTGTTGCTTTGGGACTTCTTGATAAAAGCCATTCTCACTGGACTCAGGTGATATCTCATTGTGGTTTTGATTTGCATTTCCCTGAGTAGGAATGTTGAACATGTTTACCTACATTTATTGGCCAAATGTTCATATCCTTATGTGTCTGTTCACATAATTGCCCACTTCTTTATGGGATTATTTCATCTTTTTATTGTTTGACTTCTTTATAGATTCTGGTTAACAGCCCACTATCAGAAGTATAGTGTGCAAATATTGGCTCCCATCCTGTAGGCGGTCTACTTGCTCTACGGATTGTAATTTTTTATGGTGATATTGACTAGCAGCAATACTGAGAACCACTAGGTGGATCAGGATGGGGGATGGAAAAGGAAGAAGTGAAGGCCAGGTTTGAGAACTGGGACTTTCAGCCCCACTGTCCACCTCTGGGAACAGGATTGGGGCTGAAGTTTATATTGATCATCAATGGCCAACGATTTAACCATTCATCCCTATGTAATGATGCTATCATAAAACCAAAAGTATATGGTCCAGGGAACTACTGTACAGCTGAACCACCGAGGCTTATGAAGTATGTTACACCCTAGCTGGATGGTGGAGCTCAGGGCCATCCCCTGCCCTGGCCTGTGCATTCTTCATCCATATTATTTATAATATTCTTTGTAATAAAATAAAAGTGTTTCCTTTAGTGGTTGAATGTACTCTAGCCAATTCATCCAAACCAAAGGTGCAGGGTTGTAGAACTGCACTGGAAGTCAGTCAGTCAGAAGTTCTGGAAGCTGGGATTTGTGAATGGTGTCTAATGTGGAGGGCACATTGAGGACTGAGCCATCACTCAGAGTTGTCCAAACTATTTCTTTTCTGCTGTCTGTGGGGCTATACAGTAAATACACAAACCCAAACCAAAGTTTGATGAGCAAAAAAGAAAGCTCCTGCATACATTTAAGGGTAGCTGACATCACAGATAAGGAAATGAGACCTAATGTAAACTGCATGCCTCAAGTTGGACACCCCTGTGGGTCAGAAGTGAACCAGGGGACACACAGCCTGTGTCCCTTGCAGACCTGATTGATTTCTTGGTGGTGGGAGAAATCCCCACATTTGGTCACAATATGTAGGACTGTGCAGTGTGATTTCAGAGCAGAAGAGGAACGTGAGTTGAGTCTTTAGCAGTCTTAAGTAGCTGCTAAAAAGAAAAGGACTAGAGGTCTGCTGTGATCTCGGGTTATGGACAATTATGTGACCGAAGTGTGTGGCCCCTGCACAGAAAAGGCCGGACGCTCATCCTCATTGATGAGTGTCAAAAGGAAAACTTAGGAAATGATTGTATCTATACACCTGCTTATGCCACCCATAATACTGGCAAAAAATAATGAATCAGGAATCTTTTCTGATAAAAGACTTTGAAGGAAAAAGAAGAGAAAAAAAGGAAAGAATGGGGAGGTAGCAGAGTTCAAGGCCTTCATTGTAATGAAAGTCTCAGTAGGTAGTTATGATAGGACACTGTGGTTTAGAGATGCTTAAGGGAGTATCCCAATTCTTCATCATTTTCTCTCCTCCTCCATATTTCTTTAAAATCTAACACGCGCTTGGAATTTTCTTTGCCTGAACATGGAAAATGTGCTTCACAATGCCCTAAGTAGTAACTGGGTGGGAACATTTTCAGGCAGTTAGGGACAATGAATTGAGCCTCAACTGTGGTCTCTGCTCACTTATTTCCAGTTCCATTTGGAATCTCTTTTTTTCCCTTTCCTTGCTGGTCCCCTTTGGAAGAATACTTGTACTATGTCTAAAATGTGATGCTTGTCCTGGCGAGGATGACCCTCAGCCTCAGTGACTGTCAATGGCTCCATTGGAGCCTTTCTCTCCTCTTACAAACAGTATAGAAAGGGTCTGAGGAGCTGGACGTGGGAGTGGTCCGAGTTTCCTGCTGTCTCTCACACCCAGGGCCTACCCATAGCCCACTCCTCCTCCCTAGAGGAATAGGACAGGCAGTTATCAGAGGGCACATCTCCCTGCAAAGGTCCGCTCCCCCCAGCAGCTGCCTGCTTCTGGTAGTGATGGTTGACACTAAGCAAGTCTCTCACCTGGAGTTGTGAAAAGCCCTCACTGTGCTGTAGACAATACCAGCTGGTCCTGGGTGTGTGGGGACAGGGACTCTATATCCTGGCCCTCAGGCTGTGAGTTCAGTAAATTTCCTTCTCACCTGTGACTGTCACTATCCTCTTCAAGCAGCCTGAGGCTCACTCAGCTCATCCCCCAACAGCTGTTCTTGGGTCTGTCTAACTCAGTCACCTTCTGACTCAAACCTCAGCAGGTCTTGACAGAAACAATCAATGTTTTTTTTTTTTTTTTCCTCTCTGTCTCTCTTCAGATACCAAGTGCTGCTGGAAGTGTGAAAACACTGAGCTTTTCAGAAAAATTAATAATTCCACCTGGTGGCAAAAGACTAAAATGTTTGGTTGCCATGTTGAAAATTAAAAAATATTATTTCCCTAGTTATATATGTATACCGTACCCACTCCCATATTTCACCCTATATTTAACATAAGAAGAAAGCATTCTTATTTTATGTGGAAATACTTCCTCTACCCTGAAATAAAGTTATTTAAAATAAATGACGGTGTGTCTGTGACCTCTTGTGAGATCCTTGTGGCCCCTCTGTCAGGCCATTCAGGCAGCTGTAACAAAATACCATGACCTGGATGGCTTATAAGGAACATAAATGCCTTCTCTCCCAGTTCTGGAGGCTGAGGGGTCCAAGAGGAAACAGCCTTCCAGACCCCTGGAGAGGCCCTTTTCCTGACGCATAGCTGGCCCTTCTCCTCTGTGTACTCTCATGCCAAAAGCAGCTCTCTGTGGGCCTTCCTTTCAGGCTCTCATTCCAGGGCCCTTCCCATTGCCCTCCCACTTTTCCGAAAGGAATGTTACATGGAGTTATGACAGGGCAGGTCTCCGTGCCAAGGGGCTATTGGTCCGGCTGCTTTCTGTTTCCGAGTGTAATGGTCAACACTGACCATTTTAGAGTCTGCCCTTATAAGTGAATCATTCCCCAAAGAGCCCACCTTCTGTTACCATCACCTTTGGGCTTACTACTTCAATATGAAATTTCGAGGGACCCAGATAATCAGACCGTAGCACTCTCATGTGCCATTCTGAAATGGAAGTAGGAATGAGGACGATGTGCAGGCAGAATGTGTGTTGTGGTTCCCTGGGGAACCTGGGTTGGGGGTCAAACATGGAGACTATGCACACAAAATAGCAATACTTCACACCAACTCAATGTATAAAGTCTGAGTAGCCAGGAGATTCATACATTGACTCACATACCAAGTGGCAGACTGAGGTAGGGCATCCGCCTCTGACTCCTCAGAAATCTTTTATTGACCTCTAAGACAAAGGGCAAAAATGCAAAATGCAAAGGTGCCAAAATAGGATTAAAAGAATTCCAAGCCTTCAGGAAAACTGGGTAAAAGGCAACTGCTGGGTGATTGAGAACACAGGGTAGTGAGTAGTCAACAAGGCTGATGATGCACTTAGAAGGGGGAGGGGAAAGCCTGTTTCTTCTCTGTAGGGGGACAAACCACTTTTCTAAGCTATCTGCCCATCAGTCCACTTGCCTGATGATGCTTTGTCAGGGATGATCTCAATGACTTTACCCTGTCTGGGCACCTCCATGCTCCTTTCATCTTCAGTGTCTTGGTAAGGGGTCTCCAGGGATGGTCTTGATGACTTTCCCCTTTCTGAGTTCCTCTGTGCTCCTTTCATTTTTGGTGTGTTGATAAGGAGCCCCCAGGGATGGTGCACCTGTGTGCTTTATCCTTGATTGAGGGGCCCCACACAGATTTGTGCACAGGAGAAGAGGAGGAACAGGGTGTGCTGATCACAACAGGTTCCCTACTTGGCTTGCAGCATGGAGCCCCTCTCTTGGGAACACACCTGCATTCAGTCTGTGCACACTGTTTGCCCTGGTCTCTCATTCTACAGCCTATTTTCTTTCCACAAAGAAGAAGAGAAGATGAGTGGTGCCTGTGGGTCAAAGGGGTAGGGCGCCGGGCACATATACCAGAGGTGGCAGGATAAAAAACCAGCCAAAAACTCCAAAAAAAAAAAAAAAAGAAAGAAAGAAAAAGAAGAAGAAGAAGAAAGAAAGAAAGAAAGAAAGAAAAGAAGAAGAAGAGTAAGAGAGGCGGACAGGAGAGAGAAGAGAAGAGGGAAGGGGAGGGGGTAAGGGAAAGGAAAGGAGGAGAGGAGAGGAGAGGAGAGGAGAAGAGAGAAGAGAAGCACCTCACCCTCCTTCCTTTCTCTGATTCTGGGGACTTCACTTTTCCACTGGTCTCCCAGGCTTATGGCACTTTCTACATTATGAACATAACTCTTTCCTCCCACCTTCAACCTCCTCGGGCCTGAATTGGCCAAACACTCCCTTTGTGGTTCTGGAGAGTCCAAAGCAAAAGAATCTCCCATGTGAAATGAAAGTGCAGGCAGGAAGTTGTGCAGTCCCACTGCTGACTCTTGAGTCCAGCTGTCCCAGGGCAAAATGTCAACAAGAAGACATAACTTTATTTTTTAGACAAGTTTTCTCTTTCCTTAAAGGAAAACCAAAAAATCACATAATTATGCAGTCATTTGTCAGAAATAGGGAATCATTTTCAAGGCAAGATGACATGAGATCTATTCCTTCCCTTTACATTTGTAGAAGTTCTGAACCCACTGTCCCTGGTGGAGATGCTGGAAGAGTTGGGGAGCGGTTATTTTGACTAGTGTGGGCCCTCAAACTCGGTACACTGGGGTGTCTCCTAATTGGAGTTGGGGTGATACCGCAATCCATGTATAGGACCAGGCGTTGTTGATGGCAGATGAGCCAGAGAGGGAGACCCGATGAGCTACTCCAGGGGACAAAAAATGCCCCTGAGATGTAGAGTGAAGAATCACACAGTAGGATGATGAGGGAGGCCAAAGGAAGTGTGAAAGTCAAATCAGGGGATTCTTGGAAATACCTGGGACCAGGTAAGTCTAGGCTGGCAGAAGCCGTGAGAAAACAATTAGGTTTAAATGGACCTAATTAACCCTGATCAAAGCTCATGCTTATGCTGAACTTATGGAATTGTTTGGTGACAGAACTCATTAACATTCTTATAGTTACTTCTCGAAAGGAGCATTTGAAATAGACAATCCTTAAAGCCTGTGACTAAATTGTTCATGGCTTTTGTGGAACTTTAAAAAGTTGTATGTGCACTAACATTTTGATGGTTAAAGAGGATTTAATTATAGAAAGAAGATTTCCAAGGACCCTGTCATTGGTGGTGAATAACTAGCAGCCTCATTTGAAGGAGTTATGTACTTTTTCATCAGACGTTCACTAATTTTGTCATGAAATAATCATTTATTCCAAACTTAAATCAATAAAAATTATCTTCCTATCCTGAGTCCACCAGTTACTAAAATGTTATTTCCCATTTTGATGTTCTATTTTCCACCCTTTCATGATGTTGTTCGTTTTTTTTTTTTTTAATTTTAAAGAATCACTTTTCTTTTTTTGTTAAATCATAGCTATGCACATTAATGTGATCGTGGGGCACCATACAATATTTTTATAAACCATTTGACACATTTTCATCTCACTGGTTGGCAAGTTGCAGGTCGTGCATTTTAAATGACCTTCCTACACTTTTAATATAAGACAGAGATTCCTGATGATGCACGTTCTATTCATCTCCAGTTGTGTAAGTTTGAGCAGTAGGACCAGTCCTGTCAGTGCAGTAGTGATTTCATGCTCTATGCAAAGTAGTCAGGCAACTGTTTTTATAGTTACAGAGATTTAGTCTTCGCATTTGTGCAGTAAAATCAAAGTGGCCTCAGTGTCTGCTGTGTGGATTTCCAGGTTCTTAAGGTGTATTATGAGGCTTTAATCATAAAATGTTGTAAATGGAAAAGGAAAAGAGGCATTGAGGATCAAACTGAGAGAGTACATTTCAGCTGTACTCTCCAGAAGGCAAATTTAAGAATTTGAAGTGATGGATAAAAGAGCTTGATTTTATTATGCCACTTCTGGTTTTTAAATTGTAACAGTATTCTTTGCTCTGTACATTTATATGATTATTAATTACCAACTTATAATTGAAAAAAACAGAGAGGCAGTTCAGAGAGAATGTGCATCACCAGCTCCACCTGCAAGGGCTGACATCAGTCAGAACCCAGGGTCCCCAGGAGGCCTACACCCCCGTCTTCTACGTAAAAGCTGAAAGAGGACGTCACCCAATCAAAACACAGACATCAACTCTCTTTGTATGATATCTCTGGGGCCAGGACTTTCATCCTTAGATTCTTCTGACATGTGCAACTGTGCCAGCTCTGGAGGACATGGTGCCCAACTATGACACTGAGATTTCTGCAGCTGCTTAATGTGACTTCAAATATCAGAAATTTCTGTCAGCACAAAGTCAAAGAACGGTGAGCTGCCCAAACTTGAAAGGAACTGCTATCTTTCCTTCTGAGATGAGTCAACATAAAGATGTCCTTATTATACCAAGAGAATGGATGGTGTTTACAAAGGACTTCTCTACATTTTGGTGTAGTGAACATGGTGCCACTGGGCCAAGCACTCCCAGGACTGCCCAGGCTCCATCTGCATTTTTCCCAGGAAGAGCACATGGCCTCCCTCTACTATCCAATACCTGGCTGCTAGTTATCTCCTCCTCATGACTGTGCGTCTTCTTGTAGAGTTGAGCACATCTGGACTCCTGTATGTGCCCTTTGTGCCGCACCCTCGGCATCAGGCCGCAGCGAGGTGGCGCTGTCGGCGCTGTAAGTGACGGAGTGGAGGTTAGTGCTCCCCGGAGCTGGGCCCCCAGCACCCCCTGTGTGCGACAGCGGCAGAAATGCTGCCTAGCACACAGTTTTCCGCATTCCTAATAGGTGAAGGCACTAGTAGAATGAGAGTGTATGTGATTATTGATTTGTGTCTTATGTCTGTTTGTTCCCGATAAGCAACCAAGAAGTTTCAACAGAATAAACTCAAAGATTACTGATCCAGATATAGCCCACAAGGAAACTTGCGACTGCAATTCTTTTCCATCATAAATGTCAGTAAACTAAGACAATGAGCCACGGGACAAACAGCATGTCTTAACACAATACACACAATCACTATTCACAATAACCATTTATTCGAAAAACACCTAAAGCCACTAAGTTTATAATCAATAGATGCACAGTAGAAAACACAAACATGATTAAAAATATGAATATAAGAATTAATCTAATTAGAATTAAAGTAGTAAAAGAAATATATAATAGAATTTAAAAGCAGACTATACTATTACTAAACACTAACATATATAGTTACTAATAAGAATAAAAATATATAGAAAATATATATAGAAGTAATCAAGCATTATACATAAAGGAATATGTCAAGCTATTTTAAAAAGAAAAAGATTATAAGAAACTGAAAAGAGTTGCAAAACTGAGAGGAGTTATAAGCCTTGACATTCCTAAAGAGGGAGTAAGCAGGTGTTACTGATAAACCTCCCTCCGGAGAGCAAAACCTTGAAAACATGTAATGCATGATAAACCGCATATGCAGACACAAAGATAATTTACAAGCATAAGCAGAATAAAGATTGCATTATTTGAACCTTGAAAAGAAAATGTATAAATACCAACATATACCCTCAGTAAATTTTGCAGCTACATACTCCAACCTGTGAAGTGTGTCAGTCTGTCTTTCCTGCGTCGCCCCTTTAACCCTCCTCGTCTCTTCTCCCTGAATTCCCTCGGACTGGAAGCCACCGACCTGGCGGTCCGCGGCACCTTTGAGTTTATCTTCTCCTATTTTTTGCTTATAAGTTTTGATTTGATTTCTGGAATACATCTTATAAATATCCTGAAAAATGTTTTTATCTCTTATATCTGCTGTTATCTTTTATTTTTCAGTTGACCTCTGAGCAGGAACATCAAATAGGACAAAATCACCAATAGGACATGAGCCCTTAATCAATAGGGTGAGTGATGTCCCTTCCCCTCAGTCTGTAGGTCTCCTTTTGGCTGTATGAAGAACACATCAATGGGAAGAGCACTTTGTGGGGAGAAGGCAGGGCTTGGGTTGGCAGGAAAGAACGAGACGGTGATGTTATGCAATGGGCAAGCAGATGTAGAGCAGATTGCCCCTTGGCCAGTTGCTTAGACATCTGTACCTGTTGTTTCCATGCTTAGGACATCTAGTGCCACGGGAATGGGACCAGTGCTGTGGCCTGAATTTGAGCTCAAGTCTGTGTGCAGGGGTTCAGATATTAGGGGGTGAGGAGAGCTTAGAAATCTGTGTGCATCATGAGGAAAATAGAAGGCTGTGAGTAGCAGACAGGTAACCCCTTTGTCTAGTGGAAGGACAGATGCATAGTTACCCCAAGGCCAGGGGACTCTATTGCACTCCACATCAGTTTATCCCTGCCCTTTCCTTCACTGTCTGAGTTATTTACTACACAACCTGGGCATTGAGACACAGGGGGGGAAGTTCACCTGCTCTGTTTGCACTTAGTGGTGCTAGTCCTGAGGGTCTAGTTGCCTCTTTCATTTTGTGATGCTACACATGTCTGTTTCTAAGGTAATAAGCCACAGTGTGTTTATCCATTCTAATGATAATGGACCATTGGAACGTGCCCAGGTTGTGGTCCTTAGACTCAATGTGGCTGTAGTCTCTCTCATCCAGGTGTCTTGGGGCACAGGTGCACACCTGCCCATGTGACACACAAGACTGAGTGTGATTCCAGGGTCCTGTGTTGTGTCAATACAGGCCTTTTTGAGGTTCAAAAAACTGAAAAGCTATCAAATGCGGGTGATAAACTTCACATGAAGGTAATGAAACAAAACTGAATGTCCATAATGCATTAGATGTGTCAATTCAGGGCTCAAGGTCAAAGTCCTGAGTCCTGTGTTTCCCGAACTATACAAGCCTGATACCTTGACCCAGGACTGTGGGACTGCATGTCTGCACAGGGTTCCTGGCTGCACTTCCATTTCACATAGGGGACTCTTATGCCTGGGACTCTCCAGAATCACAAGGTGAGGCTCTGAACAAGGTAGATCTGAGAAAGGAGGGATGTGGGAAGGATCGGTCCTATGTGTCCTCTAGAATGTGTGCTAATCCTGGGAGACCAGGTGGAAAGAGGAGTTCCCAGAATCAGAGGAAGGGATCAGGGGTGAGATGCTTATCTGTGGGAAGAAAGAAGGCTGCAGGTGAAAGGCGTTCGTGAGCTGTGTCCATAGAGTCGACCTGGGGTTATCCAGAGAGAGGGGCTCCATGCTGGGGCCAGGGAAGAAAATCGCCTTGTCATTCATCTCACCCTGCTCCTCCTCCTCCCATGCCAAAACCCTCCTGTGCATTCCCCTTCTGTATTCCCCCTCTGTCTCAAGAGGGCCATGCTGTGGTCTAAATTTCTGGCTCCCCACAATCCTATGTGAAAGTCCATACCCCCAAGGTGATGATAATAGATGGTGGGCCTTTGGAGGATGATCCACTCACAAGTGCAGAGCCTCTAAAATTGGATCCTGGCCCATATAGCAGGTCCCAGAGAGCTTCTTTTAACATGTGAGGACACAGAAAGGAAGGGCCAGCTATAAAACAGGAAGGGGGCCTCACCAGGGCCCTTGATAGCTGGCCTTTCATAGACCCCTTAATCTCCAGAATTGAGAGACAAGGAATTTCTGTTGCTCATAAACCACCCAGGTCATAATGTTTTGTTACAGCTCCCTGAATGAGCTAAGACAGGGACCACGGGGACCTCAAAAGAGGTCACACACACATTGTTGTTTATTTTAAATAATTTTATTTCAGGGCAAACATAAAGATTTCATAGAAAATAACAATGCATTTTCTTTATTTTAAATACAGAGTGAAATATAGAAGAGAGTGTATAGTATACATCAACATAGGGAAATATTTCTAACTATGCTTATTTCAATCAAGAATTTTAGATTTTTTTCATCAAGTGGATTTGCTAGTTTTTCTAAAAAGCTCATTGTTTTTACAGTTCCAGCAACGCTTGATATCTGAAACAAGAGAAAAAAACCCACTGAGAGTCTCTGTCAGGCCCTGCTGAGGGCTTAGTCAGGAGGTGGTTGAGTGGGAAAGACCCAGGGCCAGCTGAGCCCTTGTGTGGGATGAGGTGAGTGAGTCTCAGGCTGCCTGAAGGGGACAGTGACAATCACAGGTCAGAGGGAAACCTCCCTGAACTCACAATTAGCCTGAGGGCCAGGATGTAGGAACCCCGTCCTTGCCCACCCAGGACCTGGCAGTATCAGCCACTGTCCACCTTGTCTGCAGCACACTGAGGGCTTTTAACACCTCCAGGGATGTGCTTAGTGTCCGCTGTCACAACCAGTGGCAGATAGCTGCTCGGGGAGGGGCCCTTTGGAGGGAGATGTGCCCTCTGATAACTCCATGTCCGAGTTCCTTAAGGAAGAGGGGATGGGCTATGGGCGGACCCTAGATGTGAGAGCCAGCAGGGACCTCAGACTACACCCACGTCCAGCTCCACCTTTTCCTGAAGAGGAGAGGGTAGGTTCACAGGGCTGAGATCCATCTAAGGTTACGTGACCTGCTACTGACCACCTGGAGTGGGCCCCAGGCCTCAGGCCCTCTCTGTACTGTTTGCATGAGGAAAGAAAGGCTCCAATGGAACCATTGACAGCCACTGAAGCTGAGGGTCACCTTGGCCAGGACAAACAACACATTGTGATAGACATAATACAAGTATTTTTCCAAAGGGGAACAGCAAGGAAGGGGAAAAATAAAGTCTCCAAGTGGAATTGGCAAAGACTGAGCAGGGACAACAGTCAAGGTTCAACTCATTGTCCCTAATTCCCTGAAGATGATCCCTTCTAGGTGATTTCTGGGCAGCTTCTCCATGTCTAGAGAAAGAACACTCCAAAGAAGAGGTTTGAGTTTGGAGAAACATACAGAAGGAAATAGGATGATGGAAAATGGAGATCGTCCCATGAGCATCTCTGAACCATGGTGTCCTGTCATAACCACCTGGTGAGAGTTTCATTTCAATGAAGGCCTTGAACTCTGCCTTCTCCCTATTCTTTTCCCTCCTCCCCCTTCTTTTCCTCTCAAAGATATTTCTCAGCAATGATTTCTGATTTAGAATTGTGTGCCATTGTTAGGAGTGGCATAAAAAGCTGTATTAATATAACTATTAACTGAGTTTCACTTTTGATTTCTTACTGTATTCTGTGGATGTAACGAGACCTAAGAGTTGTCTTAGGGGATCTACTGAATAAAATTGAATTGACTATCAGTCAAAGTTTCAAATTGTAGCATAGAACATATTCATGACTTGCAGCATAAATGTGAAAATGTAAAGTTTAGCATTTATTTTAAATATTTCAAAAATGGATCCAATCACAATCCGTTGGATCTCCTGGTCTGAGATCTGTTCAATCGGTCTGTCAATGGAAGAGGAAAAGGCAGCATTCACAATCCAACAACGATTTTGTCTTTTGCATCAGCCTGCCAGGGCCAAATGGAGAAACTTACGTTTCTTCGCCTCCTTCACTGAGGAAATCCTGAGTGTATTCCACAGCCTCTGTATCCTTGTGATCTCCATGAACTGAAAAATCTGAAAAGGAGACGGTGGGACAACATGGTAGCCAGGAAATGGCCACTCCTCTGGGGCCTGACAATAGTGTCTACTGGAACTCAGAGGTCTATAAGTTCAACATCATGGCCCTAGAACTGGCTGAGCAACTGTTGACATTTAGATATGTCACCATAGAATTTACTCCAGTGGGGTGGGAAGACGTGGACTTTGCTCACCAGAGTTTCTATAGGGATGTGATGTTAGAGAACTACAGAAACCTTGTCTCTGTGGCACCATCTATTAAGGGAAGCAATAACTAATCATTTGAAAGCCCCAGAGAAAGCTGAGACTCTGGGCATAAGTTTTGATTATGTGTTCAGTAAACGTTTCTGAAGAGTTTCTGCCTCCGGGCTATGAGTGTCCATTTAATGTTATGTGAATATTACTCATATCAATTTTTCCTTGGAAGTTCAATAGCAAATGTAAACTACATTAAGAAAATCTAAAGAAATTTTTTTTGGGGGGAGGGAGATCTTAATCATAAAAGTATGATTCATGTAATCGTACAATGGGTAAATGGCACATTTTTCCTCTGAATTCAAGAGTAAAACTTTCTGAATATTGAAAATGCATTATTTTACCACTTGTGCCTCAAGTATGTGAAAACTGACCCATTAGTTAAAATACTGACATATTTGTAAGTAAAAAGAAATACAAGCCTTCAATTGTATTTGATGTGATAGAGGACATAGAAATCTTGATTATTAATTCATGTAATATGAGTAGAAATAGAAACATCTTTGCAGATATCAAAGGAAAATAAAACTAACTCCTACAACTTTACAGCTATCAGAGGACAAAAAGATAACTCGTATCTGAAAGGTCACGTAGATATTCAAAACCATGTGCACTAAATAGCATCCATCTTTAAAGAAAACATGGCCAGTGGCTCACACCTATAATCACAGCACTTGGGAGGCTGAGGTGGGTGGCTTACCTGAGATCATGAGTTCAAGCCCAACCTGAGCAAGAGTAAGACCCCATCTCTAAAAAGAAAAAAAAATCCAGGCACTGTGCAGGGCCCCTGTAGTCCCAGATTCCTGGGAGGCTGAGGAAACAGAATCCGTTGAACCCTCGAGTTTTCGCTTGCTGTGAACTGAGATGCCACAGCCTTCTACCAAGGTTGACCATGTGACATTCTGTCTCAAAAAAAGAAAAAAAAAAAAGAAAAAAGGAAATAAAAGAAAGAAAGAATAACTCTGACAGTCCTATATTGGATTAAGAGTAATGCTCTTGAGTGCTTTGAGTAAGGAGCACATAGTAAATCTCAAAATGCTTCATTTAGGCTATGGAGTAACAGACTATTCTTGATTAAATAAACTAAATGTTGTTTACTGTTTTAATCATTAAAACATTGATGTACAATGAATGAAATGTGATTCTTTTCTTGTGTGTGTGTGTGTTTTGTTTGTTTCTTTGTTTGTTTGTTTTAGAGACAGAGTCTCACTTTATCGCCCTCGGTAGAGTGCCATGGCATCACAGCTCACAGCTATCTCCAACTCTTGGGCTTTAGTGATTCTCTTGCCTCAGCCTACCGAGTAGCTGGGACTACAGGCACCTGCCAGAATGCCTGGCTATTTTGTTGTTGCAATTTGGTTGGGGCCGAGTTAAAACACACCACCCTCAGGATATGGGGCTGGCGCCCACCCCACCGAGGCACAGGTGCCGCTGGAATGCAGTGTGATTCTTCCACTAATGCTAAACTTTCCTATCTTGTCCAAGATTGTAGTCAAGCAGGTGGGAAGAGACTGTGTGGGCCAATGCAGGGAGTCTTGGCTGGGCTCCTGGGGAACCCAGAATGAAAAGTCCGGCAAGAAGAAAGAGCAAAGACATAAATGACACAAGTTGACAGGGCCCGAGTCAGGACTTGTGTCCCCAAACATACACTCATCACTCTCCCGAGCCCTCCCCATAGGCCAGATTGGGGCTTCTGACCTCTCCGGACCTTGCCTACTCCAGGAGACCTGGGGATCCTCACTATTTAGACATGAGGATGACAGAAGAGCCCAGGGCTCTCCATAGGCTACAGGAAGGAACATGGAGAGGGACAGGGAGCAAGGAAGCCCAGGACCCAAAGGGTTTGAGGGCCAGAGGGCTCGGTTTTAACAGTCAGAGCAGAAGCAGGTCCTCATGAAAGAAAAGAGAGGATTGGGCCCTTCCGTGAGTGCACGGGATGAACTAGATGGATGACGGGTGGCCGGTTCAGATATGAAGGTTGCCCTTTACTTCAAAAAGAGGATAAAACAAAAACGCAGAATGAAGCTGGACGTGGCAGGAGGCTGACTCTGGGCCCAGGACTGACATCGCCACTGAAAACTGTTCTGCACCAGATCAAAACTATATGGAGGAAATCTCTCTGTAAGTGACAAGTCACCAGGAAGATACTGGGATTAGATACATGCTCGAAGTGTTAATCAATAGAACCTTCCTACCGAATCGGGCACTTTGGAACTGTGATAATAATCACACCAACAACTGAATACAGATACTCTTCTCAGGGCTCCAGATGAAGGTATTTAAGTGTGAACACCTAAGGGGACAGGGAACTTGGCCAAGGAGAACACCCAGTAAGTGGCTCACCCAGGATCTGGGGACAGATCTGACCCCAAGCCCCAGGCTCTGGCTCTACTCACAACCTGACAGCATTGTGGACTGGGACCCAACACTGGGAGGCACCTGAGGCCCCACCGTCCCCTCCATACCCTTCCTGTCCTTTTCCACCTGGGAGGAGCAGCCACTGGGATCCAGAATCAGTGCTGGTGAAGAGGCTCCAGGGGGTGCAGGGGACTCTCCACCTGGCGGGGTCATGGCCACAGTCCTACTGCTGGTCCATCTGTAGTCCAGCCACTTGGCTCCATGGGGACTTGTCTGCAGCTGTGTGTGTGAGGCTTGTACCTCTGACACATGGGGACTCAGGGCCTCTGGCATGGGAGCTGAGAAGTGAGGGGGCTTCAGGAGGAACTGTCCTAGTTCTCTCTATAGTTCCTCCCCCAGAACACCCAGCTCTGACGTCCCTGCCTCTCAGGGGGACCATGCAGTGACCTCCTGGCAAACATTGTGTACATGAGGGAGATCCCATTGTCAGTGTGTCTCTGGGAATACTCAGATTCCTGCTTCCCAGACTTCAGTGTCCCTAAGTGCAAAATCACCCCCTGAGCTCAGATGGCTTTGGACGCACAGACAGGGACACGCCCATCATTCTCTTCCTATTCACATTACTTCTGTATCCTACAGAGAAGGTTCCAGAGAGGCTGTAGGGACAAAGGATGGAGGTAGTGATCTCTGTCTCAGATTCAGACTGGGAGATTTTCCAAGCGCCCAGATTTCACCCATGACCCATGTTCTACGAGGACCCTTTCCTGCTCCTCTCTTGACTGGAAGAAGAACCACGGTCTCCCAGCCTGGTCCTCTCGGGGGACAATTTCCACAAGGCCTGGACATGGTTGCATTTCCGCTGTAGTTGCACCCCTCCCTGTGTGCTGAGCCTCCTCACCACTGACCTGTGCCAACCCTCTCCATGCCTGGGACAGGGGACTCCTATCACCTGGAGTCATCTCAGCACATGTCAGTAGTTGGGCTTGTGGAGAATCTCCCTCATTGAATGATCAGTATATACTTTATGTTTTATTCACGTGTATCTACTGAGGCCAGCCCTTCAGGGAGAACAGAGGCCAGGGCAGACCGCCTGTGGCACTGCTGCCAGGTCCCCACTGTCACTGTGCACACACACTGGTTTCACAATATCACAGGGAGCCCACCCAGAAGGCATCCTCTGTGATTTGGACCTGACTGCAGAGATGAACTGGCCTCCCCTGCTCGTATTTACTGAGGCGCTGGCAGGGCTGGCCCTTTCTCCCTCATCTCACTTCTGAGACAGGAGTCTGGGGACTCAGTACCCTTCTCCTCATGGAGCTCAGGTCTTGTGCAGTGGTTCTGAGACAGAGCCTGAAGCCTCACAAGTGCCTCAGGACAGCCCAGGTGACTGGAAGGAGCTCAGGGACAGGGTAGGCAAAGGACCAGAACCTGGGAAGTTGAGAATGCTCCCAGATCCCCTTACCGCCCTGCCAGAAACTGCCCAAGCACCTGACAGGAGCCAACAAATGTCTCCTGGGCCAGGCTGGAGGGACAAGGCTCAGCCTAGACACGGAAGCTGACAGAGCACAGGGAGGCTGCCTGGGCCCCCAGGGACACTGATGAGCTTCCTAACAGGAGAACTGACGATCTTCCTGCAGAACAGAGCTGCCCTCAGACTCCTCACACAGAAAGCCAGTGCCAGCTCTGCTGAGACGCTCTTGGCCACCACACAGATCAGGACCCCCAGAGGGAGGGGCATCCTGCCCACTCAGGGCATAGGACATTCCATTCACTGTCCCTCTTGCAGCTCACTGTGGAAGCTGGGGACACAGGGAAAACCGAGATGAAATCAGGAGGGATGAGACTCCTCAGCACCCAGCAGGCCCCGACTGGACACACTAAGGTGGGGTCCAATGGGGTACACAAACCCTGAGATTTGTGCACTCCAGGCCTTTTTTTTTATATATATATATTTTGTGCTCTGAGGTGATTGTTTTGTTCTAGTTATTTGCTTGTGATGACGCCCCTGTCAGTGATCTAAAGCCACAGTGTAAAACCAGACATGTTTGTCCTGCTGGTGACAGTCTCACCCAGGAGAGTACGTGGGTGATTTGAGGGCAAGATTCCCCTGAGCCTGGCTGGTTCCCCTCAGTCAGACATAGCCTACCAACTCCAAGAAGGAGAGGAACCAGCAGGGGACAGGGACAACCTTGCTGAGGGGTTCTGCCCTCTCTGGGTGAGCGATGTGATCAGGACATCAGGAGCCTGTGTGGCCCTGAGTGAAATCTCACCTCCGGGTGACCCCCTGCTCTGCACGGTAGATTCCAGCCGCGTCTGCCATGTCTGACCCTGCTTCTCACCCCTGACAACTCATCCTCACCTGGAGGCCAGTGAGGCCACTTCTTCATCTTCATCATCCTTGTAGGTTTTGCAAAAAAATTCAGACATGTCCAGACATAAAACAGCTCCCTTTTAGCCAGGACACATATTGGAGCTTATCTGAGCATGGAAATGTGTCACCTGTGAATGAGTTCAGGTATGCTCAGCAAATTGTACCCAAGACCTCTGCTGATGTCAGAGCAGTGGTGAGGGACAATGTCCGGCCCCGTCCTGTCAATGTGCCTGGTTGGGAGGGTCATTACCCAGGTTGCCTTGAATTTAGTAGGGAACCTTAAAATATGTTTTTTTTTAGTCTCTAGATCAAGGGTTTTTGCCCAGTTTCTTCCCCATCTCTCCAGCCATGAGCCTCTCCTTCTATAGAAGAGCACGGGGCTGTGCCCCTCACAATTCTCAAATACACCCTGCTCAGATCTGGAGAAGGGAATGAAAACCTTTCTCCTTCCCTCAGTGCAGTGGGGACATCTCGCTGAGCCAGGTTGGCTTGTGCAGTGAGGCAGGGACAGCCCTTCCAGGGAAAGTGCTCAGGACTGAGTGACATTTCTGCCCCAGACTGTACTACTTGAACTAAATCCTTCCAAACACTCAGGGACATTGTCCCTTCTGGAAGTTCATTCATGGGAGTTCACTGTGTCAACGCTCACAGCTACCACTTAGCACATGTTATGGATGAGGGGACAGAAGTCCAGTAGGGCTAAACCCATCCCTCACCTACAGGAGTGAGGCTAGTGCTCAGGCAAGATCTGGGGACAGTGGCCTTCTTAGTCCAGGTCTCTCTGCCCTCTAACAGTCTGCTTCCTGCCTCAGAAGCCACATTCCATCAGGAGGACAGTTGACAGTTGGAAGGCCATGACCTCCTGCCCCGTGTGTCCCTCTGTTCAGTTCCCACCCAGGCTCTGTGGCCTCCTTACCTGGGTTGAGCAAGAAAGGCAGGTGATCCACCAGCCTGTGCACCCCCGCCAGGGTTCTCTGAGTCTCTGTCCCTGCGGGTTGTCAGTGTGATCATGGCTGAACAGGGCCTCGAGGTATCCAGTGAGAAAGGATGACGCGGCCCTCCCTTCCTGTAACGTCTGGCAGAGCTGACTCAACTCTCATGCCTGGGCTTTGATGAGGAAGGTGATATCACTGAGGTGACATAAAAAGAAATATTTATAATTCGAAGCCAGTGATAATAACTTACGTGGGTTTCAGAGGGATTTCATTGAGGATATCCCAGTAAAGCCTTCAAAACACAATTGTGGAACCTTTTTGGAAACTGTGCAGATGTTTTTTGGTACCTGTAGAAGCCTGGGACACTGTAGACCCTCAGAGTTCTGTACTTCCTAGGACTTTTTCCTCTCAATTTTGTGAGATGATACTTTGCTTGTCTACTGACCTTTGCTGCTGTGAAATTGTTGCTCGTGACTTAAGATAACTGAGTGGAAAGTAGGAACCTCCCCTGCCTCTCAGCCCCACATGGAGGACCAGGTGGCATCTGTGTGTCCAGGAAGGCCCTGACTGGCCTGTTCTCCTTGGCTCAGACCAACACTCACAGTGCCACAGACAGAATCCAGAAGTTGGTTTCGGAATCGGCATCAGGGCTGCTTGAAAGAATGAGATGGGGAAGTCAGCAGTCTGTATTTCCCCTGCATCATGATGTGCTGACTTCCTCTTGCTCCTTGAAGCAGCCCCAGCGTCTACCTGCTCTGTTCACGCATTTTGGACAGTGGTTCCTTTTCTTCTTCAACTCCCTCATCCACAGGATTCTCTGCAAATTCAGAAATGTGCCGTCAGCCATCACGTTCTTCCTTCTCACTCCTTACAAACACAGTGGACTGGGGGGTGGGAAAACTGAAACATCTCGATATGGTTTTAGGACACCCTGAAAGCTCCTGTTTTTTCCTTCAAGAAATGGCCTGCATCGACTTTATCAAGTAGCACAGAAAGTCTCACTTCTCTGATGTGTCGCCTTCCTGGCAACATTTAAAGTGGCCGCAAAAGTTACAAATGTCCTCTGGTCCCAGGTCATTCATACTTGTTCGGATTACCTCGTCCCTTCTCCATCTGTAGCGTTCCTCTTGTCACACCTGGTCCCCAGGCCCAGGCTCCATGCCTTAGCTCAGCTGCCTTCCAGAACCAGCTACGTTCTCTCTGGGAGGACAAACAGCCCTATCCCCAGTCACTCTACACATCTGAGGACTTCCCAGGCACTGCCATGTTGGCCTCTGCTGATTTACTTGGACAATTCTCTGCATGGAAAGGATTTCTGGGTCAGTCCAGGTTCCCCCAGGAAGTTCCTCTCTCTCAAGTGCCTTGTCCATCCCCACACAGTAAGGGGCTTAACCCTTCCTGAAACACCTTTAGAAACACCCCCCTCTCCACCACTACAGCTCCCATGCACGTCACTGCTCACATCTGACACAGGCAGAAGAAAATGCAAGAAGGATCAGTCCAACCCCTGCCACGTGCAGTGAGGACACAGACTGGGAGCCTCCTTCTCAGTCCAGGGCGCTGTCACTCAAACAAACTGCCGCTGTCTCTTCAGCGTGGCCTCACACCAGTGCCTTTGTCCCGTCTTCCCACCCAGGCAGTCCTGTTGTTCTCATGACCCTAAGGTGACCTCACAGGACAAGCTGGTACAAATGGGCCCTGCGGAGACTGCGTCTCTCCTGAGCCCGAACTTTGTGTCATGAGGGCTGGTGGCCACCTCACCTTGGTTGAGTGAGTTGTCGAGTCTCTGCATGGAAAGCAGAAGTGGCCAAGGTGGCCAGGACACCCTCATGTCTTCACCTGACCTGTCTTAGTGACAACATTTTGAACTTGCTGGTTATTGTCAGAGTCAATTGTGGTCCGGAATTAGGGACACACCCCACATATCTGTTCATGCTCTGGTCCTAGAGTTGGGTCACATTGAGGGGCCTGTAGGACCAGGCTGCAGGGAGATGTCTCCACAAGGTCAGGCGATCACTGAGAACATGGAGGCCGCATGGGGACCACTGGGCGCCTCACTCTCCAAGGAGTGGGAGCACTCACAGGTCACATCCCACATAGAAATGGATGACCGCTGATGGGATGGCGAGTGCCAGAGAAGTCCTGGGACCAGCAAGGTGTAAGATATTGCTCATCCAGAGACGCCTGTGAGATGTCACACATGTCCTCCTCCTGCAGCTCCTGGCTGACGACAGAGGGGTGAGGAGACAGAACATGAAACAATGGAGGACTGGACATCACCATGTCCTTACTGGATGCCCAAGTGAGAGGTGCTACAGGCAGAGAGGGAACCCGGCCCTTCAGAGAGGAGGAACACACTGTCCTCTTCTGATGGCACAGAACAAGGCTGCCACAAGGCTGGGGAGGGCAGAGTTGGCCAAGAGCAGCAGGACCTCAGTGCACTGGCCACAGAACAGGCTGACCAGGCACTTTACTTGGCCTGCCTCGTCCAGCCAGGACAAACAGCACAGGACAGCCACAACACTGGGCACAGCCCCAGGGCCAGGTTGGGCACCTGCGCCTGCTGGGAGCCAGTGGATAAAGCTCCTGAGGCTGTGCTGACTCCAGCAGGTCAGCAGCACTCTAGGTCTTGATCTCCCAATACTGGCACATCATAGGACTTGCCCAGTGTGGCCACCGTTCTTGTTATCAAACTCCTGGCAAGTAACAAAGGGTGACCTTGCAGAAAACAGGCGAGCCTCTTATCTTGGTGGTCCAGGTGTTCTCCCTGAGAGCAGGAATCCCTTGGAGTATTTCACCTGGGTCAGACTGATGCCCTGTCACTCAACTTGAGACATTATTAATGGGAAGTGAACACCAAGAGCAGAGCCACCCAGGAAACAGCCCCATCTTGCCAGGGCTCTTCATTGTTGCTGAATGAATGAAGCAGGTACATTCAGCACATTCAGATGGTCCTGGGTCTGGGATTTAAAGATGTCAACACTTCAAGGACAGTTGGTAATGGTGGCTCACCAGGAGGGCATCAGCTCTGCTCCATCTTCCTTCTCATGTCTGCTCTGCTTCTCATTTTCTGCAAGTAAATTTAGACAAAGCCAGCCATGGGATGCAGTTCCCACTTCACATGCCTGACACATCACACAGAGCCCTGTGCCATCTCAGGGATGTGCTGTTCTCCGGGGAAAGCCCAGGACGCTCTGCATGGACCCTACTGGTGGCTGCTAAGTGTGCCGTCTAGAGAGTGTCTGGGTCTGGCTGTCTCAGCTCCAAGAGGACTGACGCTCTGCTCTGTCCTCACCTCAGCCTCTGCCCCAAGCTGGATGAACAGCAGAATGCATCCACTTTCCCGGAGGTTGCAAGGACCAGGCCAGATGCCTTCAGGTGATTCTGATGCAAGACTCAGCTGTCTTCAGTGACACCCTGGAGGGTGTGGGTGAAGGTGAGGTTACACTGAAGCTACGCTAATGGGTTGGAACTACAGGAAAGTGTGTACAGGGGTCTGTGGGAACGACACCCGGGGCTCACGGTCCAGGGGCTTGGGATACTCACAGAGATAGGAGGCGACAGTGTATTTGCCTTGATTTCAAGGACATGTCCAGGTGACACCATGAACATGTATTTGTTTGTTTCCTGGTATTCTTACATGTCTTTGACAAGTGTAAGTCAAATTAGAGAGGAGAGGTATTGTGATGGGTTGAGGAGCCAGGGTAGCAACAACTCCACAGATACAGGCAGGACCACTAAGCTACCTGGATAAGCACTGATGCCCATGGAACAGCCTTCAGCAGAGCCCTGCAGGACGGAGCACGAGTCCTAGCCTCACAGAACGGGTGTGTGCCGGCTCTGCTGTGCACAGGCACGAGTTGCAGCTGTGAGTCTGTCACGGTTTCTGCCATCTTCCCGCCCTGGTCAACTCTGTGTGGCCTACTCTGACCTTGCCAGTGAGTCCCAGGGTGAGGGATGTGGTGTGACACTGGGGAGAGAGCACAGCTTCCTGGGGCCCCAAGGTCCGGGCTTAACACTCAGTCCTCCATTCACATTCCTGCTCCCAGGGCCCACTGGTCCACCCTACCCGGGCACAGAGCATGTGGAGGCCACCAGGGAGGAGATGCTGACTTACCGCTAGTGAGAAGGACTCGCTGGCTGGACCCTGGGGAGAGCAGACCTCCCCTCCTCTGACAAGAGGGCAGCACTTTTGGGAGGTTGACCAGAAGCTGACAAATCATAACCTCAAGGAGTAGTCACATGCTGCTCACCCAGTGAGGACTTGAGGCTCCAGGTACCCCCATCTCCCTGCAGAACCTGGGGGTGGAGGACACAATATTAATCTGGGAGAGATGGCACATGACAGCAGCCCAGGTGGTCCTGTGCAGGAGACCATGGCAGAAGGTCCCGTGGCAGTGAAGCCAACCCTTGAAACAGGGGAAAGAAACAAGTATCCTAAGATTGGGGTCAGTGAGGAGGATGGAGGGTGAGAGGTGACCACGGGTGCTCAGGGCACTGGCCACACCACAGGCTTACCAGGAAGGACACTTCCGTCCCCTGCATGGTGCCATGATGACACGCAGCACAGTGAGAGCCAGTTAACACTCGCTGTGGCTCCAAGCGGTTTGGTCCAAACTGCACGTGCAGGGTGGTAGTGACCAAACCACCTGAGGCATCGTGACCACAGGAGACCACGGCCCCCCTCTAGGCCTCGTTCTCTCAGTATGGTGACCTGAGGTGCAATCTTTGTTTTTCTCTCTTCTAGTGACATCTCTAGCTGCGGAATCCCTGCCAATGAACTAGGCCAGCCTTGCAGAGAGAAACGCTGCCTCTCCTCCTGGTTCCCTCACATGGGGAGCTGTCCCCAAGTGCAGGACACCTAGGACTGCTTAGTTCCTGTTGGGTCACTTGACCCGACTTTAGTCTACTGGAGGAATCAGTGGGCCGTGGACACAACATGAGAACCCCCAAGTCAGCACATGCTTGGGTGTGAGGCAGGATGGTCAGGGGGTCACGTTCAGTACGTTCTGCTGTTCGCTGGATCGGACAGCTGCAGATGGAGCCACGGCGCTCACAGCACGTGGCTGTCACACTTACCTGGGCACCATGGGCTCTTATCCTGTCTCATCCTTCTCATCACAAACCTAGGGCCTGGGCACACGGACAGAGAATGTGTTCCTGGGCTGAGAACAGTATTCTGAGGAATATCCTAGGAAGTCTCAAACTGTCTTCTGAAAAGTTTCCAGGCTTCCTGTTTCAAGTCCCTGGGCAGACTCTCCCTGAACTGGTTCATCAGTGTCACACTTTCCCCTGGTCCTGATTCTGGGCAAATAGTTACACATATTTTTTTCCCAGTGAACAGGAAGAGCCTTCCCAGACTCATTCCAGAGTGTCTATGCTCTGGGGATTAGATGGTCCTTCATCAGGGACATGTGAACATAGAGAAGACAGAGATTGTGGCTTAGAGTTGAGGAGCCATCAAACAGTGTCTCCAAATATAAAGGAAGAGTGCCCACCTCCTCCATCTCTAATGCTCAGAGCACCCTGTTCAGCATCAACACTCAGTTCCCACTGACCAGCTCTGATCCTGTCACGGCCTTTAATGTGATCTACAAACCTGGACAGCTGGTTAAAGAGCCACATTGGGAGCGGAGTGCCTTGTGAGCCAGGCACCTTACACTGGCTCAGTGATGAGGCTCTGTGTCTGCCTTACCTGGGCTGAATGAGCCGGCAAGGCGTTCTGCCAGCCTGCGCCCTGCAGCCAGCAGACAACGGAGGCCCTGGCCCTGGCCGTTCTCAGGGTCATCTTCAGAGAGGAGGATCTTCAGTACAAATGACACTTCTCTGCCCTTTTCTGATTTCTGCCTCAGCTGGGCCAGCTCTCGGGCCTGATGTTTGATGACCTTTTGAGCTTCCCTGTGGACAGAGAAAAAGGAAATTTCAAAGGGTCCCATGAACAATGTATGATATGGGCTCTGACAGAGATTTCAGTGGAAATATCCCAGGAAGCCTAAATGCAATCCTGACATATATTTGGGGACCTGCTGTGGCAAAGAGAGAGAAAAATGTGTGAGAAAAGTCCCTCTTGGTCCGACAGTGCTCCCGTTAAGGTTCACGACATTCCCTTCGTGGTTGGACTGGACACCCAGCCTCACAAAGATGTGTGGCCAGGCCCCATTGGGGGTGATTCCTGGCATGAAAGGACACATGTCATACCTCAAATTGCGGAGTTCTTGTCCCCATTCAGTGTTTTGGTGTTCTAATTGTGATTTTACGCCTTCTGTTACAGAGAGTTCTTTTTGTAGGTCACAAACTGCAGTTTCCAATTTTTTAATTTTTACTTTAAGTTGTTCAGAGTGACTTCGTTGATGGTTTATTATTCTTTCATAGGAAAGGAATGCTTGCTGTATTCAAGCGCTTGACAGGGCCAAGGAGACAATATTCTCCAGGGAAAATAATGAGAAGCCACCTTCAGTCCAGAGGTGACTGCAGCTCAGAGTAAATGGGATGGTGAATAGGCAACAGTTTTAAGTTTTAATTGTCTAAATGGACGGTATACAGCGCACCTGGGTTACAAGAAGATGCTGCACAGACTGAAGTCTAGGCTTGTAATGTCTCCATCGTCTAAATGTATATTTCAACCACACTCAGTGCTGCTGAGGTGTTCACTACCCTTTGGTTAATTTCCTGTTTGTAAATTTCATCTTCATAATCATGGTTTGAAAAGAGAAAACGTGTCTCTGAGCAACAATTTGAGGCTGAGGGTTTTGCTCGCTTGTTTTGCTACTGGCTGCTCTCCACGTGCCTGCTGTATCCGTCCTGTCAACCCCCTGTCCAGGGGAGCTCTGACCTGTCCTACCTGAGCCACCTACCTCGGGCTCTCGCACACCTTCCCTCCTACTGCCTGCACATGAGCCCTGACCTGAGCTGGGCAGGGAAGGCTGGGTCTTCTGCCTGCTTCCCCTTTTCCAAATCTACCTTCTCCCCCAGCACAGCCTCCAGGATGTCCTTGGGTCATATGCATTCTGAGGAGTGACAGACACACCTGCCTCAGCGGGAGACTGACATGTTGCTGTGCTCACCGCTACTGGGGAGGACACAAGATCCATCTCCAGGAGCAAACTGTCCCCAGGACCAGAAAAACTACAGAGATTGTGACCTGAGTCTCCTCCCACTCCTCACATGAAACCAGGGTGAAGCCTTTGTGCTTCAGTGTTTCCATCTTCAGAGAAAATGAAGTTCAAACACCCACTTTTCCCTTTCTAGGAAAATATTCAAGATGAAGTTTATGTGGATAAAAGGAAGGGAATAATGAAGTCCACTGAGCGTGGATTTGCCCAGAGAGAAGATACGAGTATCCCTCACACAGAGGATGGAGACCCCACACGACTTACTGCATCACTGTAGCTTGTTGGCCAGGCAGAAGGTAGTGGACTCAGACGGACAGCCTCTCTCTCAGGTCCAAAACCTGCTGCTTTCTCTCAACCAGCTGGGCCCGCAGCTCCTTGATGTGGTCCCCAGTGCTGACCTCTGCCCTCTGCCTGCACACAGAGGGGGGCTGGTCCTTCCATGATGGAGTATGGGCGGTAGAGGCACCCCCTGGGACTGGGGAGAAGAAACCCAAACACAGGCTGGGTGAAAAACTAGGGAAATCCAATAGGTTTCATCAGGACTAGGAGATGGCAAACATGTCACTCTTAATTTACTGTTGGGGGCAATCTTAGGAAGATCCCTCAGATACAAAGTTGTTCATCATTGAAGTCTATTTCAAGTTCACAGAGCTCAGATCAAAGGCACTATCACCAGTTCTTGCTCTGACTAAAGTGATATAGGCAGAGCGCAGCCTGGAGTTAATGGCCTGGATTTGCCATAGCAGAATTAAAAGGTAGGGGTGTCAAGGAACCTGAGATGCCGCTGCCTTCCAGTTGCCTGGCCTATGATGATACACAAGCCACGTGGTCCCACAGTGGTGGGAGAGGTTCCCTGACATGCCCAGAAGCACCACATCCCTGCCAGGCATGTTTCAAATGACTCACACAAGAACCAGTGTTCCAGGAGACAGGCTCCCTCCCTCAGGGTCTGCCCTCTCCATGGAGTCACTCAGGATCCATAATGTCTGTTGGGAGAACACTCCTCGGGAAGTTCCTGTAGAGCTGGGGTTGTGCCCTGTCACCACCTGCCTCTGGGGACACAACACAGTGCTATCCTACTGGGCCTCAACAGAAGCTTGAATTGAATGGAAGTCTGTCAGTCCCAGAACTTCAGACCCACAATGACGCTACATGACTGTGGGTTTGGACACAGTACAGAGAGGACCCTCGACACACCAGTTCAGCTTGTGCCTCAAAATATTAGGCACATCTCAGCCTGCTGTGGGAACAAACAGCTGAGATTGGGACCTGAGTCCCCTCCCGCTCCTCACGTGGAGCCAGAGTGAAGTCCTTGTGCCTCAGTGTTTCCATCCTCAGAGAAAATGAAGGTCAAACACCCACTTGTCCCTTTCCAGCAAAAGATTCAGGATGAAATTGGATAAAAGCAAGGGAAGAATGAAGTCCACTGAGCATGGATTTGTTCATATAGAAGACACAGGGTCACTCACCTGAGGACCATGACCCCGCAGGACTTACTATATTGCTGTAGCTCATTGGCCACAGAGAATGTAGTGGACTCTGAGATGGTCAGCTGCTCTCTCAGGTCCAGCACCTGCTGCCTTCTCTCAGCCAGCTGGACCCGCAGCTCCTTTATGTGGTCCCCTGTGCTGACCTCTGCCCTCTGCCTGCAGGCGGGGGGGCAGGTCTGGCCATGATCTAGTATGTGCAGTAGAGGCACGGCCTAGGACTGGGGAGAAGAAACCCAAACACAGGATGGGTGAGAAACTAGGGAAATCCAATAGGTTTCATCAGGACTGGGGGATCACAAACATGTCACTCTTAACTTACTGTTGGGGGCAATCTGATTTAGAGTCTCTGCACCGCTAAACAAATTATGTAACAGGTTCATACAGCTCAGAGCTATGTACCACCACCAGCTCACGTTCTGTGTGAAGTGAGGTAGGCAGAGCCCAGCCTCCAGGTAACAGCCTGGGATTTCCATTAGAATTAGATTAGAAGGTGGGGATGTCTCAGAACCTGAGGAGCCCCTGCCTTCCAGTTGCCTGGCCTTTGCTGATACACAAGCCACGTGGTCCAGTGTGAAGGTCACTTCTGATGGGGACACCCCAGGGCAGCCATGATGCACGGGACTTGTGTGATGCCACCACCCAGCCCTTTCCAAGAAATCTCAGCCTATTTCCTAAGTTCATCCTCACACATATGAAAATATCTAAGTGGAAACAGTTTCCCCACCTGTTTAGTATTCTTCCAGGTTATTATTTAGTCACCTGAGCATTTCATTACCGTAAATGCAAATCTTAGGGTGTTTCCTGAACTGAATACCATGAAACTCTGTACTGTCCCATGTGCATCTCTCCCGCCGTTCCTCTCTGCATCTTCCTTCCCGCTCTGTGGACAGGACGGAAGCACACTGAGTTTGCAATACTGAGGGGTAAACACCTGGATTTCCATCTGCTTCTGTCCTCTCTTGTTGTCTGGCTGCATTCTAGTTTTGTGTTGGCTCCTGTTCTCTCATGATGGCAGCTGTGTGTTCCTCATTACACCAACATCACCTGAGATGTCCCTGCCACCTGTGTCCTCCCTCTATGGGGAATGCTTTGGGTTTGTCTTTAACGTCACTAAGCATTATATGTCACAGTTGTTACTAGGGGTTATCATTGTATACCTTATGTTCTCTTTACCAGCTGTCACAGTGATTCCCATGGTTTAAGTGTATGTCTTTGATTACATGATGTGATCGTGTATGTTGGGAGCAAATGTCAATCTGGTGGCAGCTTTGAAGTGTTCAGTCACTTTTTCCCCACACTGCACAGAACAATTATCAAGGACAAGTTCATGGGCTCAGTGTAGGTTGCTCAGTGGTTAAGGCGCCGGCCACGTACACCATGGCTTGTGGGTTCAAAGCCCACCTTGGCCTCCTCCATACAACAACAACAACAAAATAGCCGGGTGTTGTATCTCTAACCTATAGTCCCAGCGACTGGGAAGGCTGAAGCAAGAGAATTATTTGAGTCCAAGAGTTTGAGGTTGCTGTGAGTTATGACTCGACAGTAGTCTACAGAGAGCAATGAAGTAAAACTCTTTCTCAAAATAAAAAAAAAATAAAAATAAAAGACCAGGTTCATGGAAACTGCTGCATAGATCTCTGTGAATTGACCTAACCTGACACAATTACCTTGATGTTGTGTTCCACTAACAATATGGAAAGATCAAGGTCCTGAGTCTGGGGTGATGACGTTGCACAGTGGCCATGTGCAGTGGAGTGCAGAGACAGCAGGAGAGGCTGATAGGAGAGGGACAGGCAGGCGGGCAGAGGGACCCCCTTAGCCTCCTCCTCACTGTCTTTGCTTCCACTTCCACCCAGGCCTTATGAGTCTGAGACAGGAGGGATCCCCTGCATCCAAGACCTCTGTCGGCCAGCACGTGGACACCTCTGATTGGAGCGTGTAACATGTGCTCTCCTGGGCCCTGAGCATTCGAATCAAATAGGATGAAGCAGAATCGGTCTATCACTTTTGAATGTGTGTCTCTGAAACCTGAAACTGGTGGTTCTCAACCTTTGTAATAATGGGACCCTTTAATACAGTTCCTCCTGCTGCGCTGAACCCCACCCATCAAACTATTTTCCTTGCTACTTCATGCAGTGCTACTTCATGAGGAACTGCATTAAAAGTCACCACAACATGAGGAACTGTATTAAAAGGTCACAGCATTAGGAAGGTTGGGAACCACTGCCCTACACCATCCTCCTGCTATGCATGGAATGATATTTGTGTTGAGATGTATGTCAAACTTCAGAGGCCACTGGGTCCACATTAACCAAACACACCTTTGAAAAGGAAATATTTCTGAGCAGGTCATTTAGTCGTCCTGTTTATATGGTGTTTTTTGCCCCCCAGTATGAGTACCACTCTGCTTTGCCCTACGAAACACTCCCATAGGATCCATGCTATTCCTTGGCCCTAGAGGTGGAATGATTTTTCCACCCTATGTATTGCCTTAAAGACCTCCAGATTAGGTGCAAACAAGACAGGTGATAGTTCCCTTTGTTATTTGGTGTACATGGCCTTGATTTGGAACATGAATTGTTTTAATAGGCCAATTAATTCATTGTTTTAATAGGCCAATTAACGTGGACTCCAAAGCACCGCCCTGCCCTTCACACCTATGTGGGGCTACCTCTCACCATCCTCTTTCTCTCTGTACACACACACACACACACACACACACACACACACTGACATCACACATGGGACCATAGGACTGGGGTGAGAGAAGACTCTGGGAAGTGACAAGGGGAAAAAAGAGAAAGACTGTACTTCTGACTTGGGTCTTGCCCTTTGTCGGAAGCTCTGGTGCCTTTTTACTGCTTCTGTATTCCTTTCTGTCTCATAAAATCCTATCTTACCACTCATCTGTGGTGCATGGTTTCATTCTTTGGATCCCTGAGATCAAGGACCTACTGAGGAAGAAATTCTAGTAACACATTTTGGGGGCTCATCTGCTAAGATCTGTGGTAAGCATTGGGACCACTTACCTCTATCTTGTTTTTCTCTATAATCATAATAATGGCTCGTCTGGTAAGATCTGTGGTAAGCATTAGGACCACTTACCTCTATCTTGTTTTTCTCTATAATCATAATAATGGAGACTAATAATTTGGATGCCCATCAGCCTCTAAAACTGTATGTGTGGATACTGATGTCCAGGTTATGGGCAAGAGGCTGTTGAGGAACAAGCTTTTGTGTTTTTAATAAAAATAATTAAAAAGTGAAATCCCAGATAAATCAAAGGTTATATGTAAAAAAAAAAATAAGCCCTTGTAGTAAATGTTTTCATAATGTTGAGGTGGGGACTGCTTCTCTATGGCTTGACAGTAGTAGCCACAATGGGAATGGCTGTCTCCTCCTGTGGCCAGAACATAACCAAGGACAATACTGAGAGTGGGAAGGATTCCTGGGAAACCGTACGCTGATTCCCACAGCTAGAGAAGGGGAGTACTGCAGTGGTACAACGAGCTTACAGGAAGGATCTTTTTAGGGGAATAAAGGACGTTTACCTGCAATTCACAAGAGAAGTAACACATGTGGCCGCTAACTGTCAGAGACACTCAGTCATACATAAGTCCACTCATTCTTGAGCTCTCACTTGTCCCCATCAGACTGGGAGGTTGTATGCCCGGTGACAACTTGCATTTTTGAGAATGTGGGAGGCACAGGCTCTGGGGGAGGTGTTCTTGAACACCCCTCTCTAATGGAGTATCTAGCAAAGTTCCAAATGTGTGTCCCTTTACCTAACTGTGCTAACACTGGGAATTTATCCTGCAGAAGTAGTTGCACTGTTTTTAAGGATACTTTTTCAAGTCTACGAATCACAGCACTGGTTGGAATAACAAAGAATTAGAAACATCACTCACATCCATGTAGAGAGGACGGATGAAGAACTTCTGGCCTGCATGTAACAGGGAATACCAGGCGACTTCTGGGGAGAGTCTCTGTGTGCCCACGTGGAAAGACATCACGGGATCTATCAGGTGAAAAAACACATCGATGGTCTGTACTGCAGATCTCATTTGTAGACTCTGCAGGGATGGCGCAATCTCACATAAACACACCTAGGCAAATGGATCTGTGTGAGAGAGAGAGAGAGACCACAGATTGACAGAGACAGAGAGAGATGCCTGAGAGAGGTTGCTAAACCATTAACCATGATCAGATGTGGTGATGGGATATTCAAAATACATGATCAGGTGTGGTGATGGGATATTCAAAATGCTTCATTTTCCCCTTTAAGGAGAAAATGTAAATATTAAATACTAAATTTAAATATTAAAACTTAACTATTTTATAATCTTCATATTATTTTCATAATTATGAGATCAAAATCTTATTAAATATTATACATAAAACAGTCACTCGCTAATTAATCAATGTATGCAATCTAGTTTTTATTTTTAAAAGTGTTTATTAAAAAGATATGAAATATTTAGTGTAGTAAAACATGAGTTAAACATAAATAAAAAGTAAGATAGAGGACCTAGTCGTTCCCCTAGACGCGCTGCCTTCCACGAGGTGCTCCCTGCTCCTTTCCTGATCCCTGTGTGCCCCTAGTGGTGTGGGAGCCACATCAGGCCCTGGGCTCTTCTGTGATTTTGTGTCCTCACAGTGGCCATCACCCAGTCAATCCCCCATGCCTTGTAAATTTTCACTGGCCACATCACAACTTCCTCAGTACCCTTTGCTCTTAAACCTTAGACCACTTTCCATTTTTCACTCTCCTAATGGTGCTGGAGGAAATATCTCCATCCATAAATCTCTGTTTTATACAATGGAACACTAGAAGTGAAATTTCTGTATCAAAGTGCATAAAATATGCACATGTGCATAAATGTTTACACGTGTTTTCCAGAGGCTTGTTGCAGTTTCTAATATTTGAATGTGTTTTTCAAGATGGAGCCTTGTTGGGGACAGCAGGGGCTTCAGAGACACTGGGGCTGAGACTGAGGGAAGGGAGGGGGACTAGTCAGCAGTGGAGGCCTCCCAGGGGGCAGGGAAGCCCGTGCCCAGCCCAGAGCCTCCTATTTCATCACTCAGCTCTGAGCGAGGCAGCCAGGTGCTGCCATCCAGGACAGCATGGGGACAGGTCTGACTACCCTGCCTATCTGGTGTCCCTCTAAGCACGGAGCCCCTCCTCACACTCAGGAAAGCATGTGTAAAGGCAGACCAGTGAGTTACAGAGACCACCTGGAATGCCTTGGGGACAGGTGACATCCTCAGCTGCCAGAGGAGCACCTTCTTGAGACATGGGAACAGAATAGACATTACAAAGCACAGGAGGTGCCCATGGACACTGCGGGAAGGTCAGAGCATCAAGAGAGGCACAGCCCCAAGCCCCTCTGAGGCTCATGCAGTAGTGAGCCTTGCCGACACCCTGCACCAGCCCCCAGCCCAGGAAGCTCTCATGTTCAGCTTTGTGGGGGCTGCCTCCCCTCAACAGACAGTGAGGTCGGGGGAGTCCTCCTGGCCTGAGGCTGTGTGCTGAGGCCAAGATCTCCTGCAGGACTGCAGTCTGGGAAGACTCCCTGGGGTGCGTTCTCAAGCTGAGTCTTCTCTTTAAGGCAGGGGGTGTTTTCCATCTCTGGACAGGCACGTGGTAAGGCAGTCACTCGTGATCACTTATCCTTGGGCAGAGCCAGCAGCAGCTTCTGTGTCAGCTTCTGTGTCAGCTTGCGAGCCAGCTCCACAGCAGCTGCCTGCCCTGCTGCCAGTTGCACCATCTCCAGGGTCAGCCTGAGCCCCAGCCTTAGCTGAGCATCAGCCCTCGTACCAGCTTGGGTGTTAGAGTCATTTCTGCCACCAGCACCAGTGGGGAGAGTTAATGCCAGACACAAAGTGACCGCCAACTTAAACACCAGCTCTTGCAGTGGCTCCTGAACTGGACTAAGCCCTGGTACCAGAGTCACCTCCAGCTTTAGATCCGGTATCATTTCCAGAGCTAGAATCAGCCCTAGCACCAGCTCCAGCGTTGATTCCAGAGCTACCACCAGGTTGTTCCCAGCTCCAGCAAGTGCTTCAGAGCTACAACCAACTCACAAGCAGCCCCACCTTCATTTCCAGAGATGGAGGCAGCTGCATATGCAGTTCCAGTGCCATTTCCGAGGGGCTGAGCCAGCATCAAGTCCCGAGCCAGCTACACGTGACCCCAAGTGCCAAATCTGGGACAGATGGGAGCAGCCTGATCACCAATTCCTGTCCAGGTGTCAGTGGTGGTTCTAGCACCACCTCTTCCCCTGGAATCAACTCCCACCTGTCCCAAAGCTGAAGACATTTCCAGGTGACGTAATCCATTTATGTTGCTAGAAAGGAATACCCCATGGTGGGTAACTTACAAAGAAAAGGGGTCTATTTGGCTCATGGTTCTACAGGCTGTACAAGAGGCCTGGTGCCCGCACCTGCTTCTCGTGAGGGCCTCAGGAATCATCTGTTCATGGCAGAAGGCACAGGGGAGCGGCTTCAAAGGGCCAGAGAGGAAAGATGTGGCTGGGAAAGGTGGCTGGAGGTGACAAGGCTTTTTTCAACAGTTTTCCAAGGAACTGAGAACTCATTTATTACTGTGAAAGCAGCATGAAGCCATTTATGAGGGATCCACCCCCAAGAACCAACACCCTCTCCACACCCCACCTCCAACATTGGGAATCAAATTTCAACACAGGATTGGAAGGGGATAAATATCCAAGCTATATTACCAGGTTTAGGAAAAAGAGTTCATTCCAGTAGCAGCTAAGGGAACTACTTCAGAGTCAGGGCCCCTCTAGGCTCTTGATGCCCAGCTGATGACAGTGCCAAGTTCAAAGTAGGACCAGCTTCAAGACTAGCTCTAGGACTAGCTCTATCACCAGTTTGGGGGCTGCGGCCATCTGTGGAGCCAGCTGTGCAGCTGGAACCAGCAGCAGCTCCAGAATCTGCTGCCACACCAATAGCAGTCCCAGCTTCCCAACTGGCTCCAGCCCCAGCCCTTCCACCAACTCCCATGCAAGATTCAGCACCAGCCATAACGCCAGCTCTGGAGAAAGAATGCACTCTAACACTCATTTGGGACATAGCCAGTGGCAGCTCCATAGTGAGAACCAGCTCTACTGGCAAGCCTGGTACCAGCTAGAGATCGAGAACTGGTTTATGTAGTTAGAGGAGTCTCAAGAACCATATTCAGCTTAAACACCAGATTTAGAGCCAAATCCAATTCCCAAGCCAGCTCTAGCACCGTTCTTAGATTAGAGCCAGCTCTGATACCTGCCACAGATGTAGAAAAAGTATCTGATTCAGAGCTAAGCCAATATTAGCACCAGGTCTTACATTAGCTACAGAAATGGAATCATTTTCTGCCCCAGCTTCAGGGCCAGGCCTAGGGACAGAGTCGTCCTTCCCTTGTTCTAGAACCAGCACTAGTTACAGAAATACAGCCTATACCATTTCCAGCTTCTGCACCAGCTACAGATCTAGAGCTGGCTCTGCTGTCAATTCTGAGCTAGAGCCAGCACCACCTCCAGAGCCAGACCCAGCTTTAGCATCAGATCTGGCTTCAAAACCAGAGATAGAGGCATCCCTATCATTGATTGTTTGACCAGCTGCAGTAATAGACTTTGCACCAGCTCTAGAGCTAAAATCAGCTCCAAAACCCATTCCAGAGATAGAGCTCTGGCTGAGTCTAGAGCCAGCACCACATGTGGAGGAAAGCCAATTCTATCACCAGCTTCTGTACCATCTAGAGCCACCACCAATGCCCCCTGCACCAGCAACTCCAGTGCTACATCCAGCTCTGGCTCTACGACAGTGCTAGAACCCATGCCAGCTCCAGAGCTAGAACCAACTTTACCACCAGCAGGTAAAGCAAGAGAGTTTGAAATAGCCGGGAACCATGACCACCAACTCCCAGTGAGACAGTACAACCACCAACTCCCAGGCCAGCGCCAGTGTCTGCTCTAGCACCAGTACTAGACCTTGAACCTCTTCAACACCAGTTACCAGGTTAGAGCCAGCATGAGAGATGAAGCTAGACTCAGCCCCACTATCCACTCTAGCTAAATGTAGCTCCATTGCCAGATCTACAAGTAGCTCCAGCCTCAGCTCTATAGCCAGTTCCTTCCAGGGCCAGATCCACAGCTACAGCCAGTTTTTTTTTTTTTTTTAAACCAGCTCCAGATATAATTACATTATGTTTAATTTTAAATTGCATGATTTTATGGTTCTAACTACATCAACTCTCCTGTGAACCATCACTGCTATCCAGTTCCAAAGCACATTCATCACCCATAGAGAAACCCTGTTCACTCCCCAAGCCACACTCCCCCTTTCCCTGACAACCGCTAGTCTCTTTCTGACTCACCCATTTTCTTTTTTTCAGACCAGGGGGAGCACAGAATGTGTGGTCCTTTCCATGTGTCTTCCCTCACTCAGCTGAATGTTGCTGAGGGTTATCTACACTGCATCTGTAGTGGCTATTGAGACCATTGAAGGCTGAGTGACACTCCCCTGTAAGAACTGACCACACTCGGCTATTCATTCCTCTGTTGATGGACATTTGGGTTGTTACTACCTCCCGGCTATGGTGAATATTGGGTACAGGTGTTCTTCTGAATGTCTATATTCATTTTTTTTTTTTTTTGGTATACATACAGAGATGAAGTTGGTGAGTTAATCAAGAACTCTATGCTTGTCTTTTTGAGGAACTTCCAAACTGTTTTCTACAGTCTTTGTACATTTTACTGTCCCCCAGCAGTGCAGGAAGCTCCTCATTTTTCCATGTCTTTGCCGACAGTTGCTGCCTTACGTTTTCTTGTTGCTGTTTCATTATAGCCATCCTAGTGGGGACGGAATGATATATCACTGCTGGTTTCTTTTGGATTTCCCTGCTATCTAATGCTTTGATCATCTTTCCTGTGCTTAGGTGCCATTCATAGGTCTTCTTTGGAGAAATGTCTATTCAAGTCCTTTGCCAATTTTTAGTTGGATTGTTCGTGCTTCTGTACTTCAGTTACAAGACTTCATTACATTTTCTGGGTACCAAATACTTAATCAGTTTATCATCTACCAAGATTTTCTGTCATCCCGTGAGCTGTCTTACACTCTCAAGTTTTAAATTTTGTTGATGCCCAATTTATCTGTTTTTTTTTTTTTCTCTCCTCTTACTGCTAAAGCTTCTGATGTCATGCTTGTGAAACCATCAATCCCAAGGTCATAATGCCTCGCCGTTACATTTTATTTTGAGACTTTTAGGTTTTTGCTTGTTTGTTTTTTGAGACAGAGTCTTACTATGTCATCCTTGATAGAGTGCCATGGCGTCATAGCTCACAGCAACCTCAAACTCTTTGGGCTTAAGTGATCCTCTTGCCTTAGCCTCCCAAGTAGTTGCGACCACAGGCACCTGCTACAATGCCTGGCTATTTTTTGTTATTGTTATTGTCATTGTTGTTTAGCAGACTTGGGTCAGGTTTGAACCCACCAGCCCCGCTGTATGTGGCCAGCGCCCTAACCACTGAACTATGGGCACCAAGCCAAGAGACTTTTAGTTTTAGTTTTTAAATTTAGTTGTTTTAGTCACTTTCATTTCATTTTTCATGTTTTGTTTGGTTAAGATCCAACTTCACTCATTTATAATTTTACATGTCTACATGTATAAGTCGATATATCTTCCAGTTGGTTGGATTACCTTATATTTGTTTCTTTTAGGAAATTTTCATTACTTCCAAATGATATTAAAGGATAACAGCAAATGAGCATTTTTTAAAAAAAGTTCTCTAAGATTATTTAACTTGTTCTGAATGCTAGCTTCTTTAGAGTGGAAGAATATCATTATCATAAGCAGACTTGCACTGTCCTCTGGTGGCCACAGGGGAGAATGTCATGAATACTGCAAGGCTCTGCTGGCAAAAAGAGGCAGAGCTGATACTCAGACCTAAGGATTCCCCATGTACCTGCTAGTAGGTCACATCCAAATTCTGTAAGATCCTGCTTTGGTGGTGTCTTCTGCAAGAATTCCTTGTATTTTCATTTTACATTATGAAAAAATAGATCTCTTATCAAGTGCAGAATTTCAGTTGGTATTTATGGAACACCTGAGTAAGTAAGACCCTGAATTCCAGGGCAGAAAACAGAGAGGAGGTTAGTGTCTCACAAAGATCAGCAACAGGCTGTAGGGAGGGGGCTGTGTTGTGAAGACGAGGCTTACAGCTGCATTTTGTGTTGAATAAAATCATGTAATAAATCAAACCAAAGCAGATGGATGAACTATTTCTCATTATACATAAACATTTGAGGAAACTAAAACACTGTCATTCCCGATGTACCAGTACACTTCCTTCTAATTCAGTTATAGAATTTTTCCAACGATGGAATCATCTTATATGCCCAGTTACTTTTTCATTTAATATGAACACTTATCCATGCCAGATAATGTTTTTCAAAATGTGATTCCAATAGCTGCAAAGTATTCCTCGACATAACCTATACACAAATTACATGAGTTTCAGTTCCTCTATGGTAATTTACTGACAAGGAAAGCTTTTAATTTTACCCCAAAACTTACCTTTTAAATTTATTTTAATGAGAATGTCTCTGAAGATGCAAAAGTCTTATAAAATTAAAACTTTTACAGTTCTCGTTCCTTACTATTGTTCAAATCAAGTACGGTTCATTTTATAAATCTGGTGGCAGTAACGTTGGGTGCATAAATATTTAATATTGAAATGTCCTCTTATTATTTTGCTTTCTCGACCAGTATATGGTGTCCATCTTTTGTCTTTCTTTACTTTTGTTGCTTTAACGACAATTGTATGTGAGGAAAGAATTGTAGCTCCCACTTTCTGTCAGCTACTTTTTTGCCTGAAATATTGTTTTCCAGCCCTTAACTCTGAGTCTTAATTTGTCCTTGAGGGATCAGATGTGTTTCCTGAAGACAGAAAATACTTCACTTATTTTTTTTTTTTAACTGGTCAGCCAAAGTGTGCCTCGTCACTGGGGAGTCAACCCATTCACATTTATTGAGAGAATTGATAAGGAAGGAGGAGTTCTGTTTGTCTTGATGAGTGGAGGTCTGTTGCCATGTTTTATCACTTGGGTCATCATGGAAAGGCTTTGTCCATTCGTTTTTGAATGACTTTACTTTGCTAGTGCTTCATTGTCTTGGTCTACATATAGTACTGGTCTGAGTACTTCCTTCAGAGAGGGTCTTGTAGCGATAGATTTCCTCAAATTTTGCTTTTAAGTAAAAGATATTATTGCTCAAGTGAATATGAAGCCATTTTTCAGGATACAGAATCCTGGACTGTCAGTTGTTTTGTTTGAATTGATCAAAGGTGGTAGCCCACTGTCTTCTGGCTTGTAAAAATCCTAATAGTTTTGGTCAGCTGTTGTTTATGCCTGACTGCTTACAGAATTTTTTCCTTCATTTTGACTTATTTGGCCAGGTTGATTACAATGCGTCTAGAAGATGCTCTGTTTGAATTGAGATGACCCAGGATCAAACATCTATCTAAAAGGAGTGTGTTTGAATCTTTAGAGATGCTTGAGAAATTTTCAGTCATGATATCATGCACTAGAACTTCCATGCTATTGGAACTCTCTTCTCCTTCAGTGAAGCTATAATTTGTATATTTGTATGCCATGTGTAGTCCCATAGTTCCGTAAGCGATTGCTCTGCTTATATTCTCTTCTCTCTTCTAAAATGACTTAGCTGGACAGCCTTGTTTTCAAGCTCTGAGATTCTTTCTTCCCCATGGTTTATTCTGCTGTTGCAAATTTCTACTATCTTTTAAAGCTCCTTGAATGACTTCCTGCAATTTTTAAAGCTGCATTATATCCTTTCTAATTTTGTCCAGGTCCTTTGTGACTTTATCGTGTCTTTTGTTAATTTCTTGGGTCAACTGTTGGATTTTGTTTTGGAGTGTTTTCCACTTTACCTTCCCTTTATTATTTTGGCTGTTTATATAAGCTGTATATATCTTTCTGTAATTTTCATGATTTCTTTATAGTTGGAATCTTCTGTGGTAGCTACATGGTCATCCTTTGGGAGAGATGATACGTTCTAATTTTTCAAGTTGCGAGTCGTTTTTTGTTGGTATACCCTTATGTGTGGTGTCTTCTTTATTTTATTCCCTTACTTACTTCTCTCACTTCTTCCTTCCTTTTGATCTTCTTTGCCTCTTTTCTTCTGGGCTTCATGGTTGAAATGGTCCTTTGTTATAGGAACAAAAGGGAGAAAAAAGAAGAAAGCAAGAAAGATTAAAAAATACGCACTCATATATTTAAAGTTAATTACAGTCCTCTTTGGTGCTCTGCAAGAGATAACAAAGGGGGAAAAGAGAAAGACATTTTTAATTGTAATTACTATGACTTTAGTTGTCTTGAGAATTTAGAAAGAAAAAAGTCTGCAAGAACACTAGATGGCACTCCAGTATTAGGGGGAAAAAATTACACACACACAAACACACACACACACAAACACATACACACACACACACACACACAAACTGCATCTGCTTCTGGATGTGATGGGGCCAAATGTTTTTTAGCTGGTTGCCGTGGAGATCCAGACTTGTGTTTCTGTTTTTATTATGGGTGTGGTAGCTGAAGGAGAGCCGAAGCCCTGCAGTTCCGGACATTATGCTAGATGTTCTAGGGAGTTGCTGTCCAGTTCTGTGATTAGTCAAGGTGCTATATGACTTTTTTTTTCTGAGTTGGGGAACACACCTCAGCTACCCAAGTGGTACTCAGTGGTTACAAGGAGGTATGGCATCCCTGATCTCGCCATTGTCTGGAGGATCAACACAACGATGGCTGCCCCAGCTTAGGAGATAGAGCCAAAGCTAGGCGCAGGGCATGTCCCTGCAAAGTCACACCCATGAAGGCTTCCATGAGAGGTAGCTCAGGGCTAAAGGGATCTCCATTCCACTCCTGTGACTCACTTAAGTGGTGAGGAACTTGGCAGCTGGATTTCCTGCTGACCAAACTCCATAGCCAACCCCCATGCACCATGCCAGTGAGTGCCTAGCAACAAGCATTGCTTTGTCTCAAAGAAGCTGCAAGCAGCCAGCACTCCCCCTAGGCCATTTTTGTGCCTCTAACAGACCTATAGCTCCTTACATTCTACTTGTTGCATGCCACACCCTACCCCCAGAAGGATAAACCAGTGAGAATCTTGGCCAGTCCCCAGTTCACCTCTGCAGGAGGCTGTGGAGGTTGGAGGACATTCTCTGGCAGACCTTTAACCCCCCATGGATTCCATATGTAGGCTCTGTCCCTGGGATGCTGTACTCCCTTGCACCCTCTTTCCTTGTAGACCTCCCACCCTTCTTATCTTTTTTGTTCCTGGTGTTCCATGCTGTCTCTCTGTGCATTTGCAATGCTGTTTCTGAGTGAGAGAGTGGAGACAGGAGAAGCAGGACCCACCTCTCCCACACTTTATTGAGAATGGATGGGAAGATGGCTCTAAACCACCATCTGGAAGCACCTCCTCAAATTTCTTTCAGCTTTCTGATGTTTAATTGATGTAATAACAAGCTACATAGATTTAAACTATATGATTTCATGAGTCTTGACATATGTAGGTATCTATGAGTCCATTACTGCAAGTAAGGGAATGTGCCCGTATTCATTACACCCGAAAGTTTTGTTTATCACTTCTTTATAATCTATTGTTGGTTTGACATACAGATGCTTCTGTTGGTATTTACAGATGTATGCTTTGCTCAGGAAGAAGGTAGTCTATTCAAGGAAGGAACTCTCTCACTTTGTTGCTCTGTACAGACGGAAGTCCATAATAGAGGATAGATCTAAAGACAGATGTTGACATAACCAGGATAGAGTGTTCCAAGGACTGCCCCAGAGGACATCTACTATACTTTGGAAGTTTACCCAAATCTGAACTTTTTCTAGGAGAATGATGGCTCAGAATAAACCTAGAATGAGACATGACATTTTCCAACCTCCAGCATGTCATGGGCATGGTCATGTGACTAAATTATGGCCAAGTTGCCAATTCTAATCAGCAGAATATAAGCAGAAGCATCATGTGCTACATAATGAGATCTTTCCTTAAAAGATACATGCTTTGTGCAGCATGCCCTTTTATCCTTGATGCTATTCTTCATTCTGCCCTTTGGAATGCAGTTGTGATAGCTGGTGGCTGGCTGCCAACCTGAGTCATGCGGTTGAGCACTCCTAAGTACAACAAAGGGCTAGGGTAGAAGACAGCTGGGCTACAAGGATTTCATGACTTACCTACATTCAGACTTAAAAGTGAAAGAGACTAAACTTTGTTGTGTGTAAAACTTATTTGGGGGTCTCTGTTATGGGTAGCCATATTGAATTACAACTCAAATGCTTGGTTTTAAAGAATAAGGCAATATTTATCAGTTTCAAAAACATTGTAAGGACATTATAAGAAGAATAATCTATATTTGCTTAATTCTTAGTGCCAAAAGACGAAAAAAGTTATTAACACTGCTCATTTTAGAGCGACATTTTGAATCTGCTGTAATATCAGGCAAAAGGCTAATTGTCTGCCACATTGCTGTTCCCTGGCTTCCCTGAAGTTTAAACCAATATGCAACAAAGATAAAGAGAATAGAGTATAGAGATCAGGACAAAGATAAAAATGTGTAATTAAAGAGAAAGTGTGTCAATTCCTCAAATATGAAAACATGGCTAAGAAACAATTATAAAATGAGTTGAAAAATATATACATACATTTGATAAATATGTGTTGCTCAAATTTAAAAAGTTACAATATGCAAAATATATGACATATTTTACATATTTACTCTCCCAAAACTCTGTGTGTATGACTCATACTTAAGAAAAATATTATGTAAATTTAAGAAATAGCATTTATATTTCTGTTATCATTTACACCAGACTGAAGTGTCAATTCCCAGATTGTCCAATTCAATGTCAGACAGCTCCTAATCCTGATAAGAAAGTATATCCGTCAGGATCTAGTCAACAGTCTGAAACACACCAGTAATTTGGGGTGGGCTAATTTAATATGATGAAGTATTAGCTAGTAGAAGGTAATTAAATATTAACAGGAGCAAAAGAGAACTTGAGAATACAGGAATTGCAGCTGAAGTGTAAGTTTACTGATCAAACCCATGTTCAAGGGATTTCAAGTTGGAAGCATCAAAGGTGGTAAGAACAAGTTCTAACACAGGAGTAGCACTGGGAAGGTAATGAGTAGAAGCGAAGTGTGGAGGTGTAGCTGCCATCCTGTGGCCCTGAGAGCAAGGCCAAGGAAATCAACAAAATGCGGGCAAAGAGGGGGGCGGAGACAAGATGGCTGACTGAAGCCAGCTTTCCACAGAGGCTCCCATCCAGAAGGAGAGTTAAAGGACAGAAATTTAGCAAGTAACCTAGTGGATTAGAGCTGCACCAAGAGAGAAGGTTGAAGAAGGCACATCAACCCCACTGAGGTGAGCTACAACCCCAAGGATACAAACAAAAGGTACAAAATCCATCACCAAGTGGACAGGAGTCCCCTCCTCCATGAGAACAGCTTGGAGTGCCCCACAAACAAATGAGCAGAGTTCAAAGGTCCTCCCATTACACTCCACAGGACAGACCATCTAAAAACTGGACCTACTTCCCCTAATAGGGTGCCATGGCATTCTCCTGCCAGGCATAAAACTGTATAAAACTGTATATATTCTCTACCTGCAACTCTGAGCTCCCAGCACTCCCCTCCACTCTCACTCTGAGGTCTGGAGGCCTGTCCCCTAGGATTCCATATTCTTGGGTGATTTCTCTAGGGGCCTGGACTGCAGCTGGTCAGTGCTGATTCTATGGCATGGGAGTGAGGAGAGGACAGTCGGCTGAGAGGGAACCATGATAGAGCGGCATTGCCTCGAGGTGCAGAGCAGCAGCTGTTTTTGGCAAGAATAGGGCTCACCCCCAGATATTCCGAAGTCACAACCCCTGTCTCTCTGGGCAACCGGAGGCTTGGCATCCTCTCAGGTGGCAACTACCATGGAACAGATCTGGGACAGAAATGCAGGCCCCGTGAGTAAAGGGTTTGCCTGAGGTGGTACCGGCCTGGGTGGAGCGTGGGGACTAGAAAATGCACACACAGAACCAGGAGATTCCCAGGGCACTGCTGACTTAGAGGACCGCTTTACTGAGCCTAATACACACAGGCCCTCAGGGGATCGTCAGCCTACAGAAAAAGGAAGGCAGGAGGCTAGAACTGACAGCTAACCCTGTTGTGAATACAAACCTACAGGAGCAAAGACAGGGCCTGAGGCGCAGGTTCTGGGAGCTCAAAACAGCTTGTCTGCTGCACGGAAATTTAGCAGGGACAGAAACAAATTCCCGCAAAGTTGTTCTGTTCTGTCAGTAATGTCAATCAGGGGCGGGGCTGGAAGTGAGTGAACACACCCCAGCCTCCATTAAGCGCCCAAGATGGTCAGGCCTCACCTCCCCCTGCTGGATAGAGGCAGAGAGCAGTGGCCTGGCTGAGCAGACATAGATTTACTTGTAATTCAGGCAGGTGCAAATCACTGGACTATCTGCTCATTGGAGGCAATTGGGTCACAGCCCTGTGGGGTTATCAGTGACTGAGTGTGACAGAGGTGCAAGGTGGGGAAGGAGGCATCACCTTCCCAGAGTAATCAATTTGCTGGGCCTGTCCTCCTGACTTCCCAGAGCACCAGAGCAAGTCATATTTGAGTTGTCAGCAGATCCCTGTGATTGAGTTGCCAGACATCTTTTAAACTCTCCCACCTGAGAGTTTACATTTTCCTTGTGAAATATTGTATGAATGTGTTCTGTGAAATTGAAGGCTAATTCATGTTGCCGATCAGTTATGGTTCTCCTTGAAAGACACAGTTGTTTGTACTTTAAAATGTCATCATGGTCTAAGCATCCTACAGATTCAACAATGCATTCTTTCACAATGTCTGCATCACTGAATGGCTTCCCTTTTCTCTACTACTACCTACTCCAACTACATAGCAATCCTACCTACTTGGGAGATTGAGGCAAGAGGACCACTGGAGCCCAGGAGTTTGAGGTTGTAGTGAGATATTTTGATGCCACTGCACTCTACCCAGGGTGACAAAAATATATGTGCATGTGTGTGTATATATATGTGTGTGTGTGTCCATGTGTGTATATATAAATATATATATATGTCTATATATGTATATATTTGTTTCTTCCTTCACATTCTCTTGGTTGTCTTTGACACAATGGGCTATTAAGCAGACAGAATTAAAAAATACTTTTGAGCCATACAACTATTCTTCTATATCCACAAATTCTTCTTCAAACAGAAACACAATGCATTGTTGTCAAAAGCCAATAAGACTAGAATACTCTACCCCCATGAACTCTTGCCAAATCAGCCTCTGGTGTTAGTGTCACCTGTGAGGAAAATTAGAACTAAATTGTGAATGTAGCAGCTGTCAATTTATGGCTTAGTAATGTTCAAATTGTGCTGGTCAATCTGGGAGTATTATTTTGCTGGAACTTATTTTACAATTTGGAGCTTTAAATCTGTTTATTTAAAAAATGAAATAAAAATGTAAAAGACAAACAAAAATGCATTAATGAAAATTAAATGTGGATTCCAAAGGCAGTACTTAAGAATCCAGAAGGACACGGGTTCCCCACCCTTGCTCTGTCCCTTATGCTGTGGAGAACCTTGGTGATGTGTCAGCTCTTGAAAGCCTGCCTTGCTGGCATTTTCTTCTTGGTTTACAATCTTTCTGCAGACTTTTTAGAGATCAACTATGTAAACTTGTTCTTTGATGCGAAAATACCTGTCCCTCCTGGGGAGGGAGGAGACTGAATGTCATTAACCAGAGTAATGGAGCTCAGTGGGATCCATCTTGGACTTGTGACCTTCAGAACTGTAAGAGAATATACTCATGCACTAAATTTGTGGTAATTTGGTCCCATAGCAATAATACCTGATCTGTGACTCCTGCCTTGTTGTAAGTTAGTTTAGCAGATGATTTCTTCCAGGTCAGCTTCTGCCTGCACCAAGAAGAACTTGGGAACAAGAACCATGAAAAAAAATAATAATAAGACACTTCATCTATTTTTCTATTTTTCATTTTTGATTTCTTATCTGGACATGACCACACATAACTATCAGATAAAATGGAAAAAAAAAAAAAAAAAAAGGAAACTAAAGAAACTAAAACTGGTCTGAAAACAAAAAACAAACAACAAAAACAGAAGTACATTTAAGTGATAAGACTGGGCCAGCCTCTCCCCGTAGACTTAGAGTTCAGTGCCCAACCTCATGAATTAGTTCATCCTGGTATATTCACCCTTTGCATTCCATTGTCATTTTCAAGGTCTCTAAGACATTTTCTTTCTTTTGTAATAACAAATTACAATTTAAATGACTGGATTTACTTTTTTTCAGAAAGAATAGAAAAATAGTGATTACATATATTCCTCCCTATTACAAAAAAGTCCAAGAATGCTGAATCCATGAAAATGAAATACTTTCCAGGAAGACTTTCCTCCTCAGTGAGGAATGTAGTTGATACTCCAGACAAGGAAGTCACGGGCAGTTTAATTGGGTTACATTTCTGGATTCGGCTGCCTGTGGTCTTTGGCCTGCTAGTAGAAGGGAGGAAGTTATTGTTTATCATAAACTCTTATCAGGGATAAGAAGAAAATGTGGAACATGAAACATGTTACAGAGCTCAATCCTGGCATTGGTGTTAAAGTAGCTTCAAGTTAGAAACTGTCTCAGATAGGAGAAAGAACACATTGTTGCTTATGGAACAGCTTGATGCTTGAAGGATACAAGGAAAAAGACAAGCAAATTGAAGAGCTCAAAAATTGCAGTGCAAAAGACCATTAAAAGAATTTTATGTTTCTATGACTGATGGAGACAATGACTATATATACATATACATGTATATAAACAGGCATTAATAAATGTCAGTTATACTACAGGAACATTCCACAGAATGATGGAGAAATTCTCCAAACATAAGTACATTTCCAAGCAAAATCTTCAAATGAAACATACACTAAAGACCTGAAAATTTATATAGGTCATTCAAAAGTTCACATCATTATGGAATGTGTGATATCCCTCAAGCTTTCCTTGAGTTGAGCATTTTGTTATTTCCAGAGCTCTTGAATTAAAAAAAAGATAGTAGAAACCATAGCACATCCTGCAAAGAAAGGCTTTGACTTGGAGAATGGAGAAAATTATTCATTGCCTTGATGAGTATAAGGGGTCTGGAGTTCCAATTCAATTTCCACTTCACCAGCCATTGATCACTTACTAGACAGAGAGCTACCTACATTGAAAGAAGGTAAATCAATTGAAGTGTGGAAGTATGACTATTAGTTATAGGATTTTTTATTTTTTACATTCAACAGATATATCCTAAGTTCCTGTCACATCAAAGCACTTTTCTAGGTTTATACACATTTGGGGAGGGTAAGTTCCCACAAAGCTTACTTTCTAGTGAGAGGAGATAGGCGATAAAAAATTGTTAACAATATGTGAAGAAGTGATATGTGCCGTGAAGGAAAAATGAAGTAAGAAGATTTGGTTGACAATGGGACAGGAACGTAAGGTTTTTCCTTTCCTTTCCTCTTTTGCCATGTCAGAGACTGGCCAGGAAGGAATGTGGTATTTTAGATAGGGGGTGTAGGGAAGGTTGTTCTGAGTAGTTCATGTCTGAAAGAAGCAAAAATAGCATATGACATAAAAGAGCTACATGGAAGACTGAGAGAGACATCTCGGTGAAAATCACAGGAAACCTGCAGCATGTGCTGTGGCCAGCTTTCCTTGTACCTATAGAAGCTCTCTCTACGCTCTTTCTCTGTTGCTGAACACTAAAGAATTCTGGGTGACTCCTCAGAACCATCCTAAGTCTGTTTTCCCTCCCTCCTGCTGATTAGCCTGAAACTCTGGACTCATGAATATTGTGCTTTCTGTCCTTTCAAACTCCCTGGTGCAAAGTAAGAAGATCTGCTTCTGTTCTAAAGAGGAGTATGTGGGATAGTAAGAATTCTGGAGACCTTCCCTTTGTTCTGAAAGGACTTAATTCTGTATCTTGTTTCACTGTTTAAAATATGATATAACATAAAAGTATAATTAGAGAGCTTTCAGAAAGCTCTGCATTTCCCTAGGGGAGATTCTTTTTTTTTTTTATAATTTTATTTTATTTTTTTGGCCGGGGCTGTGTTTGAACCCATCACCTCTGGCATATGGGGCAGGTGCCCTACCCCTTTGAGCCACAGGCACCACCCCTCTGGGGGAGATTCTTGAACATTCTGTCTCACTGTGAATTTGGAGACATACCTTGAGCTGCGTGCACCTGAGCTAGGAGACATGGCTACTTGGGGGGAGGGTGCTTCCCTAAATGCAGTTACCTCTACTTTACAAAGTAGCTAAAAGTGTATCGGGCAGGAAACAAACGTTCGCTATTGATCTGAAAAGGAACTGAAGTTTTGAATCAGAAAATTACAAACCAACACTAAGTATAAAAATAGCTGCAAGTTGAAAAAGGTGGGATTTGATGCAGTTTTCAGGAAAATGGGGCTCTCACATCTACTGTATAACCACAATACTGTGAGTCCTCACTTCACCTTGTTGTTAGGTTCTTGGAAACCATGACTTTTAGGACATTTAGCAAAACCTCTGTACCACAGGCTGATTGATACACTTATGAGTTAAGTTTCTACAGTATGTTTCTGGTTAAAAAAAAAAATCCATATGTCATTAATCTTCTAAGTAAAGTGCCCAAGTATTTCTAATATTAAACATTTGAAATACTGTGAGTTATACATACACCAAAGGAAGATTTGTCAAAATAAGATCATCATTTATCCTCTTATTCTAGTTCAGGGCCATGGGTAGCCGGAGCCTGTCCCAGCAGCTGTGTGCCCAGTGGGAACCAGCCCTGGACAGGACACCACCATGGCGGGCGCTCACTCACACTGGGCCTACACAGATGTATCAGATCACCTAACAGGAATGTTTTGGGGCTACAAGAAGAAAGCAGAGTACTTAGAGAAAACTCATGCAGGAGCTGATGTTTTTTTCTTTCTCAAAAATGTTATAACAAAATGACATTAAAAGAAACTTTATTCAAGGCCCTGTTGTACTGACAGAGAGCACCCATGTCCAACTGAGGAGAATATACTTGAAAAAGAGCAATTTTCCTGAGGGTGCAAAGGCTGGTGTGCTTTGGTAGAACCCAAGGGTGGTCTTAGGATTTATAAAAAAAATTCTATCCTTCAAGTGCTTGGCTATTATTTTGGTAAGTGATGCCTTTGAAGACTCCTTTTTCAAATACCGACTTATTTAAAAATCTACGCAGAAGGTCGGAAGTTGAGATTTGTGAACCTTGGTTCTTTTAGATCCACCCTTTCCCTAAGGTATTCCTGTGTTCAGGGTTTGGCCAGGGCTGAGGATGAACAGAGGTGGGTACTGAAAAGCAATGGGCTGAAAGAAGCTAAGGACATACAACCTCGTACCCCCTCCAAGTCACAGCCTCCTCCCAGCGACTGTGCTGTCCCTGCTGTGCAAACACTACTGACTGCGAGCATGTTGTTAGTGGTCTTATTTACACACTCCCGCCATTCCCACTGCTGGACACACTTATTTTCTCTTAGCCTCTCTTCCATCACTTTTGACTGTCTTCTACTTACAGATCAAATGTGTCTTACAGGCCACAGCACTTTCTGACACATGAGGTTAACCAGAGTTAAGGTCAGAAGTTATGTTTCAGCTACTTGTTGATCTATCGGAAGGCAAAAGGGAGTGTAGAGCAAGATGGCAGCCGACTAACAGCTTCCTTGCATCTGGGCACGGTGAGTCCCGGGAGATAGGACTCCAGGCATCTCTGGCTGGTGGGATCTGCCTATCATCACCCCTGTGAGGATACAGAGAGTCAGCGAGAGACTTCTGGACCCCAAGAGGAGGACTAAAACAGTGGAAAATCAGCAAGTGGTCACGTGTGTTCAGTCCATCTAAACCCACCCGCAACTGTAAGTTCAGTAGCAGCGAGACTGCAACCCGGAAAGGCCTTACCTGTGAACTGTTTTGGTGTCTTTGGACTTGGCACTCAGTTGAACTGCCTTGGGGAGAGCTTGAGCAGGAATGTGGAGAACTTTGGCTGTTGTCTAGGGCTCCAGTCTGAGCCGCTGAGCCAGACGGAGCTAATAGTGTTTGGCTGTGGGCCACAGGGAGCCATTGTGAGCGATCTGCCCCATCAAGCTCCTCCCTCAGGGTCACAGTGCTAGAATCAGGTGGGAGCTGGTAACCCAGTGACCGAGTAGCCTAAGGGTGGGGTCTGAGCCACCTTGCAGCCCTAACCCTCAGGGGCAGAGTGAGACTGGTTTTGGCACACTGGGTAAGTAGATAGCCACTTCAGCAGTGATTCTAGCAACAAGCACTTTCCTGGGAAAGCTTCTGCTCAGCAAATTTACAAGTTCAAAGTTCCTTTTAAGTGGGCTGAAGAGAGATTTAGGGTGTCTACCTGCTGGAGTTTGAGAAATCAGCAGCCTCCAGTCGTATCAGAACTGTGATTAACATCTCATACCCCAGAAGACCACATGTTGCCCAGACAATATTCAACAATATATACATACTGCTTTTTTTTTTGGTTATGTTTTTTTTGTTGTTTGTTTGTTTGTTTGGTTGTTTTTTTGTTTATTTTGATGTTGTTGATGTTGTTTAGTTTTTTAATTTCAACCCTTTTATACAGATCTTTTTTCTTTCTCAATTTTTCTAGTTTAATTATACTTTCCCATTGCTGCCTTTTTCATAACTAGAACTTCATTTTTGCTAGTGTTTCTACTGCTATTATTTGGTATTTCACCCAATATTATCCCGTAAATTTTTCTGTTTGCTTGTTTTGTTTTGATTTATAGCATTTTTGTCTATCCTCTCTACTTGGTAGAGGTGGGGTACTGTGCCTGATCAGGTTAGCAAAGAGCTGCTGACCTCATGGGAACCACCCAACTGGGCACCCCCAGAAGGTGGTTTTTTTAAAGGTTGTGTCAAAGTACCCTACTGTACACCTATATTGCTCTGTCTCCCTCTTTCTGTGCCTCTCTTTCTTTTGTCAATATTCATTTTAACCACCCCCTATCCTTTCCCTATTTTTTTTTCTTTTCACTCAGTCCTCCTTTCTTTCATCCATTTCTTGCTCTTCAACCTTCTCACCCTTCTGGTCCTGTACCAAAAGGACTCATCTAACCCTTAGTCCACAGGCTTAAAGAGCAAGAGGAAGTGAAAGGAAAATTAGAGCAAGGAAACAGATAAAAGAAATCACTCATGAGGAAGAATCAGCAGAAAACTCCAGGCAACATGAAGAACCAGTCCAGAACAACCCCACCAAGGGACCATGAGGTAGCTACTGCAGAGGATTCCACCTATACAGAAATGTTAGGAATGACAGAAAGGGAATTTAGAATACACGTGTTGAAAACAATGAAAGAAATGATGGAAACAATGAAGGAAACTGCTAATAAAGTGGAAAATAACCAAAAGGAAATTCAAAAACAGAATCAAATAAGAGATGAACGATATGAAGAATATAAAAAGGATATAGCAGAGCTGAAGGAAATGAAACAATCAATCAGGGAACTTAAAGATGCAATGGAAAGTATCAGCAACAGGTTAGACCATGCAGAAGAAAGAATTTCAGAGGTAGAAGACAAAGTTTTTGAGATAACTCATATAGTAAAAGAGGCAGAAAAGAAGAGAGAGAAAGCAGAACGTTCACTGTCAGAATTATGGGACTTTATGAAGCATTCCAACATACGAGTTATAGGAATCCCAGAAGGGGAAGAAGAATGCCCCAGAGGAATGGAAGCCATACTAGACAATATTATAAAAGAAAATTTCCCAAATATAACCAAAGATTCTGACACACTGCTTTCAGAGGGATATCGGACCCCAGGTCACCTCAACCCTAACTGAGCTTCTCCAAGACACATTGTGATGAACCTGTCCAAAGTCAAGACAAAAGAAAAGATACTGCAAGCTGCCAGGAGTAAGTGCCAGTTGACCTACAGGGGCAAATCCATCAGAGTGACCACAGACTTCTCTAATGAAACTTTCCAAGCAAGAAGACAATGGTCATCTACCTTTAATCTACTTAAATAGAACAATTTCTAACCCAGAATTCTGTACACTGCTAAGCTAAGCTTAAAAATTGACAGAGAAATCGAATCATTTACGGATATACAAACATTGAGAAAATTCACCACAACAAGACCAGCTCTACAGGAAATACTTCAACCTGTTCTACACACTGACCACCACAATGGATCAGCAGCAAAGTAAGAACTCAGATATTAAAGGACAGAACCTAACCTCCACACTGATGCAAAAGATAAAACTAAGCAATGGACTCTCACAAAATAAGATGAATAGAATACTACCACAATATCAATTATCTCAATAAATGTTAATGGCTTGAATTCCCCACTGAAGAGACATAGATTGGCTGACTGGATTAAAAAACACAAGCCATCCATTTGCTGTCTGCAAGAAACACACCTGGCTTCAAAAGACAAATTAAAGCTCCATGTCAAGGGTTGGAAGACAATTTTTCAGGCAAATGGCATTCAGAAGAAAAGAGGAGTTGCAATCTTATTTTCAGATTCATGTGGATTTAAAGCAACTAAAGTCAAAAAAGACAAAGATGGTCACTTTATATTGGTCAAGGGAAAATACAACAAGAAGATGTTTCAATTCTAAATATTTATGCACCCAATTTAAATGCTCCCAGATTCTTGAAACAGACCTTACTCAGTCTGAGCAATATGGTTTCTGATAATACCATAATAACAAGGGACTTTAACACTCCTCTTACAGAGCTGGACAGATCCTCTAAACAGAAAGTAAACAAAGATATAAGAGATTTAAATGAGATCCTACAACAACTGTGCTTCATAGACGCATATAGAACACTCCACCCCAAAGATAAAGAATATACATTCTTCTCATCACCCCATGGAACATTCTCCAAAATTGATCATATCCTGGGACACAAAACTAATATCAACAGAATCAAAAGAATTGAAATTTTACCTTGTATCTTCTCAGACAAAAAGGCAATAAAGGTGGAACTCAACTCTAATAAAAACGCTCAACCCCACACAAAGGCATGGAAATTAAACAATCTTCTGTTGAATAACAGATGGGTGCAGGAAGAAATAAAACAGGAAATCATTAACTTCCTTGAGCATAACAACAATGAAGACACAAGCTACCAAAACCTGTGGGATACTGCAAAAGCAGTTTTGAGAGGAAAATTCGTCGCTTTAGATGCCTACATTCGAAAAACAGAAAGAGAGCGCATCAACAATTCTACAAGCCATCTTATAGAATTGGAAAAAGAAGAACAATCTAAGCCTAAACTCAGTAGAAGAAAAGAAATCTCCAAAATCAAATCAGAGATCAATGAAATTGAAAACAAAAGAATCATTCAGAAAATTAATGAAACAAGAAGTTAGTTTTTTGAAAAAATAAAAAAAAAATAGATCAACCATTGGCCAGACTAATGAGAAATAGAAAAGTACAATCTCTAGTAACCTCAATCAGAAATGATAAAGGGGAAATAACCACTGATACCACAGAGATACAAGATATCATCTCTGAATACTACCAGAAACTCTATGCCCAGAAATTTGACAAGGTGAAGGAAATGGATCAATATTTGGAATCACACCCTCTCCCTAGACTTAACCAGGAAGATATAGAGCTCCTGAAAAGACCAATTTCAAGCAGTGAGATCAAAGAAACAATAAAAAAATCTTCCAACCAAAAAATGCCCTGGTCCAGATGGCTTCACACCAGAATTCTATCAAACCTTCAAGGAAGAGCTTATTCCTGTACTGCAGAAATTATTCCAAGAAATTGAGGAAGAAGGAATCCTCCCCAACATATTCTATGAAGCAAACATCACCCTGATACCAAAACCAGGAAAAGACCCAAACAAAAAGGAGAATTTCAGAGCAATCTCATTCATGAATATAGATGCAAAAATTCTCAACAAAATCTTAGCCACTAGATGACAGCTTATCATCAAAAAAGTCATTCATCATGATCAAATAGGCTTCATCCCAGGGATGCAAGGCTGGTTTAACATATGCAAGTCCATAAACGTTATCCACCATATTAACAGAGGCAAAAATAAAGAACACATGATCCTCTCAATAGAGGCAGAAAAAGCATTCTATAAAATCCAGCATCATTTTCTAATTAGAACACTGAAGAGTATAGGCATAGGTGGCACATATCTAAAACTGATTGAAGCTATCCATGACAAACCCACAGCTAATATTTTAATGAATGGAGTAAAACTGAAAGCTTTTCCTCTTAAAACTAGAACCAGACAAGGTTGTCCTCTGTCACCTTTTACTATTCAACATAGTGCTGGAAGTTCTAGACAATACAATTAGGCAAGACAAGGAAATAAAGGGAATCCAAATGGGAGCAGAGGAGGTCAAACTCTCCCTCTTTGCTGACGACATGATCTTATACTTAGAGAACCCCAAAGATTCAACCACAAGACTCCTAGAAGTCATCAAAAAATACAGTAATGTTTCAGGATATAAAATCAATGTCCACAAGTCAGTAGTCTTTGTATACACCAATAACGGTCAAGATGAGAAGCTACTTAAGGACACAACTCTCTTCACCATAGTTTCAAAGAAAATGAAATACCTAGGAATATACCTAACGAAGGAGGTGAAGGACCTCTATAAAGAAAACTATAAAATCCTAACAAAGGAAATAGCAGAGGATATTAACAAATGGAAGAACATACCATGCTCATGGATGGGAAGAATCAACATTGTTAAAATGACTAAACTTCCCAAACAATCCACGTATTCAATGCCATTCCTATCAAAATACCAACATCGTACTTTCAAGATTTGGAGAAAATGATGCTGCGTTTTGTATGGAACCGGAAAAAACCCCATATAGCTAAGGCAGTTCCTAGTAATAAAAATAAAGTTGGGGGCATCAGCATACCAGATTTTAGTCTGTACTACAAAGCCATAGTGGTCAAGACAGCATGATACTGGCAGAAAAATAGAGACATAGACACTTGGAATCGAATTGAAAACCAAGAAATGAAAATAACATCTTACAACCACCTAATCTTCGATAAACCAAACAACAACATACCTTGGGGGAAAGACTCCCTATTCAATAAATGGTGTTGGGAGAACTGGATGTCTACATGTAAAACACTGAAACTGGACCCACATCTTTCCCCACCCACAAAAATTGATTCAAGATGGATAAAGGACTTAAACTTAAGGCATGAAACAATAAAAATCCTCAAAGAAAGCATAGGAAAAGCACTGGAAGATATTGGCCTGGGGAAAGACTTCATGAAGAAGACTGCCATGGCAATTGCAACAACAACAAAAATAAACAAATGGGACTTCATTAAACTGAAAAGCTTCTGTACAGCTAAGGAGACAATAACCAAAGCAAAGAGACAACCTACACAATGGGAAAGGATATTTGCATATTTTCAATCAGACAAAAGCTTGATAACTAGGATCTATAGAGAACTCAAATTAATCCACATGAAAAAAGCCAATAATCCCATATACCAATGGGCAAGAGACATGAATAGAACCTTCTCTAAAGATGACAGACGAATGGCTAACAAACACATGAAAAAATGTTCATCATCTCTATATATTAGAGAAATGCAAATCAAAACAACCCTGAGATACCATCTAACCCCAGTAAGAATGGCCCACATCACAAAATCTCAAAACTGCAGATGCTGGCGTGGATGTGGAGAGAAGGGAACACTTTTACACTGCTGGTGGGACTGCAAACTGGTACAACCTTTCTGGAGGGAAGTATGGAGAAACCTCAAAGCACTCAAGCTAGACCTCCCATTTGATCCTGCAATCCCATTACTGGGCACCTACCCAGAAGGAAAAAAATCCTTTGATCATAAGGACACTTGTACTAGACTGTTTATTGCAGCTCAATTTACAATCGCCAAAATGTGGAAGCAGCCTTAAATGCCCACCAACCCAGGAATGGATTAACAAGCTGTGTTATATGTATACCATGGAATACTATTCAGCTATTAAAAAAAATGGAGACTTTACATCCTTCGTATTAACCTGGATGGAAGTGGAAGACATTATTCTTAGTAAAGTATCACAAGAATGGAGAAGGATGAATCCTATGTACTCAATTTTGATATGAGGACAATTCATGACAATTAAGGTTATTGGGGGGGGAGGAAAAGCAGAAAGAGGGATGGAGGGAGGGGGTGGGGCTTTGGTGTGTGTCACACTTTATGGGGGCAAGACATGATTGCAAGAGGGACTTTACCTAACAATTGCAATCAGTGTAACCTGGCTTATTGTACCCTCAATGAATCCCCAACAATAAAAAAAAAAGAAGAATACAAATCAAGCAGTGAGATTATTTTGATCTAAAGAGGTACTTGAGACACAGACAATTTTGCCACAATTTGAGCAAAGCATTCACTGGGCATTTTATTGAAATAAATGGGAAGTGGTGATGATATTTTAAAAAATCATTGCCCAAGGGATAGCTTTTGTTCACAAATATAACAATTAATAGAGGGGGAAGGTTCATGAAAATGTGTTAATTCCTACTTAGGTAAGACTCAGTTATCCGGAGATAGTACGTATCTCCTGTAACTATATTTACTTTTCTGTGAGCAAAACAAAGAGTCCCCATGATTATACATATGGATAAGAAGGTGAAAAAGAGGGGCGGCGCCTATGGCTCAAAGGGGTAGGGCGCAGGCCCCATTTGCCGGAGGTGGTGGGTTCAAACCCAGCCCCGGCCAATAAAAAAAAGAAGGTGAAAAAGAGGAAGTTAGGCCAATATTACCTTGCTATCTCAGGCAACAAATTAATTAAATCCACAAATTCACTAAAAAACGAAAAACAATAATAATAATAGTAAAAGCTTTCCTAGGTACAAAAGACTTTCAAAAATATTTCTTATTGCCTTATGTAATAACCTTTACACTTCCTAAGGTTACAGATTATTCTGATCCTCGTTTTTTAGGTAAAGAAACAATCACAAAAACTCATGTTTCTATGGTGCTTCACAGTTCCCAAGGTGATTTCACAATCTGCGTTGAAAATTTGTATACATTTATGAGGTAAAATGTGATATTTTGGTATATATAAACAATGTGGGATGATTAAATCAGGCTAATAACATAAAAAAAAAGAAGGCAAAAAGTGTGTTGCTACAGCCTTGTTGGCTGCTCAGAGTGCGGGCAGTGAGGTTTGCTGAGCCAGCTGTTGACCCCAAGTATCTCAGTAGGACCAGGTTGGCCTATGAGCTGGAAATCAAGAAAGACAGCTCAGCCTTGCTGGAATTACTGATTCTTTCTCAGCTTAGTGATGCGCATGCGTTGGGAGGAGTTGCTGAGTTCATCAGGGAGGTTTAAAGTGGTGAATAAGTGATCCAAGAGAGAAATGAAGGTTGTTTTCTTACATTCAGACATCTGTCATAGGGATGAGGGAGTCTATTATTCTTTTTCCTACAGAAATTTCTCTCTTTTGCTCATGTAAGTTCATTTTTTAAAGCTAAATGTACCTTTTGCCCTTTAAAAATTTTATCATGAGCTTCATAGTTTGAAAGCTATCCTTTCCTGCATATGCCATTATCATCTCTGTTTGTTTGATATATTTTTAATCAAAACTTTCTGGTACAGATTTTATCATTCACCTTGGGGAAAATGTACACCACACGATCCAATTGGCAAAGCCTGCCCTCATTGTCAAACTAATAAGCCAAATTACATTTACTTTGGCTTGGAAAAAATCTGACCTACTTTACCAATTCAAAGAAATGTGTTATGCATTTTTCATGATAGCTACTTCATCTCTGAATTCTAATTCATAAATGGCTTAATGAATTCATAGATGGATGTTTGGATGGATGAATGGATGGTTGATTGAGATAGGTAATTAAATGAATGAACAGATAAATGGATGGATAGACAGATAATTGATAGATGGACGGACGGATAGATAGATGGATGGATGAATGGAAGGAAGGATAGACAGTTGGAGCCTTAGCATAAGTTTGTTCTCTGGATGTGAATAAGCCACTGCTCTCTTCAGTATTTCTTACAGATGCTCTACTTGCTTTTCTGCCACAGGAAATTATGTGTTTACTGTCCAGAATTTTTGCGCACACAAGTAAGATTCAGGCTGGGGTGAGAGGTATATGCTGTAAAACAGAAACGCACTTTTAAAGAAGGTTGTGTCTCCAAGCAGGCAAGCTTGGGAAAGAGTACCTATGGCAGCTGAGGAACTAAAAGTGACTCTTTTAAGCTGACAATACTCTACTTCTCTCTGGAATGTCCCCATATATCTCCAAGGATACTCCTACAACAGTTTGAAGTTCAGTATCTTAGAAGTCAAGGCTAGAAATGGTAGATAAAACAGTTAAAACTGTCTAAACACAAAGCAGGTGGCTTTATTTAATAGGTTCTTGTCACTGGGATTATTAACACAAAATCTGAGTGGTCAGTTGTCCAGGATGCTATAGAAGGAAGGCCCCCTTGCACTGAATATAAATTCTAGGGGAGAATATTTCAAAGGTTCCTTCCAACTAAAAATCAATAATATTCTGGCCAGGGTTCCTCAATCTTTGGAGCGCATTAGGATTTTAATCATATTTTAGAATCCTGGAAGAACAAAAGGAACCCATTATCTCTTTATAAACAGCGAGTGTTTATTTTCTCTGTATTGGTCTTCATCTTCCTGTTTTTACACGTTGGTTCTATCTTCTGAAGGTAGAACCACCGTTTGCTACCACTTAGTTAATACAGGAGAGGTAGTCTGCTTAGTAGTACACAAAATGATTTTTCTCCTTTTTACTTTAGAGGCAGGGAGGTTAGAATCGTGTTAGAAAGCACGTAAGATATTTTTGGAATTGGTCTCCACCAGGGGGTACTTATTTCTAGTTTAAGGGACACACAGATCAGGCAGTCAGGAACTGATGTGTGTGGTAGTCAGGGTAGCACAGGAGAAACAAAGGCCATGATATTGATTCAGTTTTCCTCCCTTGCCGAGGAACATTTGTGTTAGGCTTGCACTGTTTGTTTCTTCTACAATCAAAAAGGGAGTAGATTTTTGGCAAGTTTTCTATCTGGGTTTCTGTGGTACCAGCTGCACTGGTAGGTCTGAACTTGAAGCTGGTAGGGGTGTGGACTGGTGGCGTGAGGACATTTGGTGGTGCAGAGGTCTGCAGGGACAATCTCTCCTCTTCCTTTATCTGAACCCCCACCAACTACTTCCATGACTACTTCCAGCAACTAAAGATAATGGCGCTGATTCCATAGTGAGGGTGGGAATGATTTTACACAATGCTATCTAGGAAAATATTGACTTCCGGCCTAACAGCAAAGGATTGGCCTTGTATACTGTTCTGAAGTTAACTTCCCTGAGAAGTCACAGTTAAAGGCACTCACTGCAGATGGTGGGTATGCTGGTTCTCTGCATCCATCTCTGTTTTCTATAGAATCTTATGCCTCTATATTCTGGTCCGAAGGTCTATTGATCTTTCCATTTCAGGCCAAGCCGGTCAGCAATGTAGTCAATAATTTCTAACAATATGTCTCATGCAAATGGGATCAGTTACAGCAGTAAGGTTTCTAAAGGTACTTTGTGTTCTAGAAGCAATAATAGGGAATTTGTCACTCTTAGAGGTCTGTTTGGATCAACTGATGAAAGAGTTAATGAGCAAGAATTTTATCAAAATTCCATTGGCTCCATCAAAGTAAATGTCAAAGAATCATCCCTCTAGCGAGTTTCCCATTATGCCACACCACCACTTTCCACCTGTTTTTACAGCTTCTAGGTGGCTATCTGTATTAAAAAGACAAATCACAATTTTCTCGTCTCTGTGAGTTAATTACTTGAGGGTGAAGGGTTTGATTCGAAAAGTAGGTTAGTTAAGTGAAGGGGAATTTAATAACAGTTATGACAAAAACAACTTGTATAAGTCAAATATATTCCATTCTCCATTTATATTAAAAGTAGTTTCCCCCCAATTCAGCAAGCAAAAGACCTTTTAAAATCAAAGCCCCATTTTTTTTTTTAAATGAAAAGGAACAACTGGTAATTTGAATTAAGGAAAAAGTATGATAGAGGCATGCATTATAGATATTATTATGAGAGTCATGTCATTTTGTCAATCTAGAACACTAATACTAGATTTTTTATATAAATGCTACAGTACACCACACTGTCTGAACTGGAGAGATACTCAATGAAGAAAAATATAATGCAATCTTTTTTTATAATTACAAGACAAACTATGATACCTATCAAAAACATTTTAACGATTGATGCCAGAATTTCTTTTTGTCAGTTTTAGTTTCTGTGGTGACCAGCTCATCACGTTGAGGGCTAAGGCCTGGTGCTCAGGAACATCTGACTCATCTTTGGTCTAATATATTCAGCATATGGGAACCACAACATACCCTCTGGATCCTACTCAAAATATACAGCCTATGGAAGCATCTGGATTTTTGGAGGGAGAGTTTTTGTCCTCTGACACAGATTTCTGATTTCTCAAACATTTCCCAGTAACTAATTGGCAAATGATCGGTGTCAAAATAGGCAGAATAAAAGCTCGGGAGTTGGAGAGATGAGTTGAAAATTCAGCAACATCTCTCACTCTTTCCACTTTGTTACAAGATGGTTCATAATCTACTTTTATAAACCATGGCTAAAATACTGTTTAGAAACACAATGCTAAAGAAAGTGTGAGAATTCCCACAATCTGAGGCCCTCGTTCCAACATAATTCTCATCATCTCCTTCATGTAATGGAAATGGAAACCAGTCATTGATAGATTATTACTGTAAATGACCCTCCTGCCCTTTCATAACATGCAAGCTGTTCATTAATTCTCACAATGAACGGCAAGTTCCACTAAAATATAAGCATGGTATCTTCAAGAGACAGAAGCTAGAATTAGAGTGAAGCGGTAGTAAGCAAAAATGCTCAAGAATGACTATAATTAGATCAAGGGACTTCTGTTTCTTTTTTTTTTTTTTTTAACTTTTATTTCTTTATTTTGCAGTTTTTGGCCAGGGCCGGGTTTGAACCCGCCACCTCTGGTATACAGGGCTGGCACCCTACTCCTTGAGCCACAGGCACCACCCAGGACTTCTGTTTCTAAACCAGAGCTGGCTGCATTCTCTTCATAACTCTGTAAATACTCTGGACCATAGGATTTATTTTCTAAAAAGTGTTTTTGTTTGTTTGTGTGTGTGTGTGTGTATACACATATACACTCTTATTTATTTTTTTTTTTCTTGAGATAAAGTCTCACTTTGTTGCCCTGGGTAGAGTGCCATGGCATCATAGTTCACAGCAACTTCACACTCTTGAGCTCAAGTGATCCTCTTGCCCCAGCCTCCCAAGTAGCTGGGACTGCAGGCACCTGCCACAACTCCCAACTAGTTTTTCTATTTTTAGTAGAGACAGGGTATGGCTCTTGCTTGAACTCCTGAGCTCAGGCAATCCCCCTGCCTTGGCTTCCCAAAGTGCTAGGGTTACAGGCATGAGCCACTGACTGTGTCCAGCCATGTGTACACTCTTAAATAAAAGATGATGCATAGTGTTTGCTTAATTTATGTTAATTTTTTCCTTTTAAAAATATGCTGGATAATTTAAAAATATTAATTTTGACTATAAATATATGGCTTTTATGAAAAGAATGAAATCCTTCCATTCCTGGCAACATGATAAGCCTGGAGGACATTGTATTAAGTGAAATAAGCCAGGCACAGAAATATATAAACCTCAGATCCAGTGCTCATATGTAGAAGCTAAGAAAATTGATCTCACAGAAGTAGAGAGTAGAATACTGTCTACTAGAAGGCCAGAGGTAGTGCAGAGGGGGAAAGCGAAAGGTTGGTTAACAGATACAAAATTACAGTTAGTTAGGAGGAGTAAATTCTATGCACCACGGGATGACTGTAGTTAATAATTTATTATATACCTGCAAGTAGCTAAAAGGAGGATTTTGAATATTCCCAACACAAAGAAATGATAAAAGTTTGAAGTTACAAATATGTGAGTACCTTGATTTGATCATTACATATTGTACACATGTATCAAAATATCACACTGTACCCCCTAAATATGTGCAATTATTATGTGTCAATTAAAAATAATAATTATAAAGGAAAGAAAAAGATATATGACTCCTGTGCGTGATAGAAAACATCTCTCCTGAGGGTGAAATGTCCCGGGTCAGTCAAATAAGAAATCCAATAATTGGGGCAAATATTGAAATCCATCAATTGGTCACATTTTACATAATTCCTTCCCCATGTAACCAACTGGATAAGAAAGTGGCAATTCCCCCTCCTCCAAAGCTGTTTATCATCTCCCACCAAAGTACTTCTCATTTAAAAATCAACTCGTACTTAGTTGATCTTTTCAATATTAATGTATTCTTATGATTTATAAATTTTTCATGCTGTCAGCCAATTTTTTTTTTTTTTTTTGCAGTTTGGCCAGGGCCAGGTTCGAACCTGCCACTCTCAGTATATAGGGCTGGCACCTTACTCACTGAGCCACAGGTGCCACCCCTAATTTTTTTTTTTTTTTTTTGAGACGGAGTGTCACTATGTCACCCTCGGTAGAGTGCCATAGAGTCACAGCTCACAGCAACCTCAAACTCCTGGGCTTAAGTGGTTCTCTTGCCTCAGCCTCCCACATAGCTGGGACTACAGGCGCCCTCCACAACACCTGGCTGTTTTTTTGTTGCATTTGTCATTGTTGCTGGCCCGGGCTGGGTTCGAACCCGCCAGCCTTGGTGTCTGTGGCTGGTGCTGTAACCACTGTGCTACAGGCGCCGAGCCAGCCAATGTTTTTTTTTTTTTTTTTGATAGTTACATTTTGTAATGAATAAATGTATGTGGCAAAATTTTAACACAACAGAAAAGCTTCTCTGGTTTCCATATGAGGTTCATGTAAAAGTATTGTCAAAGCTTAGTGGGAGAAGCAGGACTTCTGGCCACCAGCCAGATGTACAATGAAATGTTCCAGTGAGCTGTCCAAATTGTAAACTTAAGATGATTTAATGATGGCCAAAAACATTTGTGAAAGAGAAGAGAGACAGAGATCAGAGAAATGAGATAAAGAAAGGGAAAAATATATGGGGCTGGGGGGAGAGAGAGAGCGTGCTTGCCCCTTCTTGCTCTTTACCTGTGAGATAAAGTCAGGATGTTTTTGCACTAGACACAGTGGTTGGTTTTTATGGGACATGCCATGAAATAGTAAAATAGCCATCAGGTACCCAAGCACGACATTAAAAAAATGTCATATCTCTTTCCCAGAGGAGGAACTTGGGTTTGTACCTGGGCTTCTAGTCATTTTAAAGGCAGTGCAAGAGAATACGAAACTTGATTTTTGTTCTCCAGTAGGAAAACACTTTCTGGTGGGTTCAAAAGAAAGAAAAACACAGCTTGAAAGAGAGAAGATAAGTTTTGCTTTTTCAAAAAATATAAAAGGAAAATGGACCAGGCCAGAAGCTCATACCTCTAATCCTAGCACTCTGGGAGGCCGAGGCGGGGGGATTGCTTGAACTCAGGTGTGTTTAAGACCAGCCTGAGCAAGAGTGAGACCCTGTCTCTACTAAAAATAGAAAAACTAGCCAGGTGTGGTGGTGGTACCTGTAATCCCAGCTCCTCAGGAGGCTGAGATAAGAGAGTCGTTTGAACCTAGGAGTTTGAGGTTGCTGTGAGCTCTACACTAGGCAACAGAGTGAGATTCGGTCTCAAGGAAGCAAACAAACAAAAAAAAATGGAAACTGCCTGTTCCCTTCTGTATATGTTTCTGCAGATAAATATTTATGTTCACGTGCGCTCTTGGAATAATGGCTACACCATGCAGATATAGTTTACACGGGCTTACCGCGTACTTGTAAACACGTGATTAGAAGGTATTGTGTGTTGTTAGAGTACTATGACTGTTGAGGAAAGTGCTACCCTCTTTTCCCGAAAATAAGACAGTGTCTTATATTAAGGTGTGTTCCCAAAGATGTGCTAGGTCTTATTTTCAAGGGACGTCTTATCTTTCCTGTGAGTAGTTCTTATTTTCAGAGGATGTCTTATTTTTGGGGAAACAGGGTACATCCTATGTAGAAAACAAACAGATGTCAATGCAAAAGCAGTCTGTGTGAAAATGACCCCTTCCAATGCATTGTACCCTTTTATACAACAAAAAGGTGCTTCTGTATTCGAGACCTTGTATTAAAATAACAGCAAACCACAGTCTTTGTTCAATAATAGTTTTATTGACTTATTTCACTGATAAACTTGGGGATAATATTCACCACAAAGTTGCAGGCATCATTCATAATACAGACGATTGACTTTTTTTCAGGAGAAAGAATGAAAATGGTTTGTGACACACCTGAATTGCCTACTGAGGAAGTGCTGGCCACGAGGTAACTTTAAAAAAAGGTAAAACTCAGTGCCTGTGGCGAAGATGTGGCGACGCTGATTGAGATACGAGTATGATACATGCCCCTTGCTTACAAAGCAAATATACACCCATCTGTTTTGGACAGTGGTTTCTCTATCTACCTGGGAACATCTCTAAACATTTCATCGACATTTCCCTAAAAGCTTCCTGTCAAGAGAAATCAGTGTGTGGATTTACGAGCTTGGAAGCCCAGGGACTTATCCCTCAAGTTTGTACCAAACTTATGGACAGTCCCCATAGGCAACAGCAAGACCTTGCTCAAAAAGTAGCCTTCACGTAGCTCTAAGCCAAAGGCAGCTCATGTGAAGTGTTGTCCGTAGGAGGCCGAGAATACCCATGTAGACGATGAAAATGAATGTAAGAGAGAACGTTTGTTTAATCGCTTGCAGAACAGGATAAAGAATTCTCTCCTAATAACTTTCCATGCCAAGCAAAACTACATGCAAGGAAGTTTTAAGCCAAGCTACAGCTCTTCACTTGTACAAACAGAAAACTTACATTTATGAACTCTCCAGGCCCTCCCAATAGTTCTCTGAGTAAGGCAAGCAATAAGCAGAGATTCTCTTTGCTCACCCATCTAGTAAAGTGTTTTTAAGTTTTTGGAACAAAACAAAGTTTATTTACTTATTTTTTTCTTTTCCAGACTCTTATTTATTCGTTACCTCAAATCTGTTTACAGTGTTCCTCCTTTACTAGTAGGTGATATTTTATTAGCAACCATCATATTTATGAACCATTTTTTTCTTTCCTAGCTAATAACTTGGACTACAGTAGCAGCATGTGACACTGGCAGGCACGGATTTGTTATAGTATCAGTTAGGGAGATGGTTATGAAATATTCCACAAAATCTACTGAAAATTTATTGAATGTCTGCTGTCTACCAGAGACTGTGATACTCTGGAGGTCATCTTTTTAGTTTAAGACAGGGTTACTGGATTCCAACTTGGGAGAGGGAAGTTTTATTAACACTTATTTGCAGTGGAGAATATGGACGACTTTTGCATTTGCCTATTTTGCAGACTGTCTTAGGTAACTGAGACATGAGCATCTTTGGGTCTCCGGGTGATTCTCTGGGGGGGGTCCTCGCCCGGGCCAGAGCGGTAATGTCAGAACTCTGTGTGAGTCTCTGTGGCTTTACTAGGACGACCACAGGCCTGCTGTGACAGCAAAGCCTTCAGCTGTCTACCTCTACATAACTAAGTGCACTGTCCGTCTGTTTCCATGTCTAACAGGATTAACACTTGCTCATTTTGGAGCGCGAAAACATCATGCAGCTACACACTCATGTGGAGTACAATCATTTCATGAACTGTCTTCTTCATTCATTTTCATTGTCTTACTATCAGCCTCTTTTCTCAGACAGAAATCTAAAGCCAAAAAAAGAAAATGGAATTCTCCAGTTCCAAAGAGTACTGGGTTACTGTCCCCGAAGCCTGTCTCTTAGATCTGTAATACTTACTACCACTCCATTTATCCTGGTAGAGGAGGAGTGAAAAGGCTAAGAAGAGAGGGTGTGATGTAAGTCTATATTAAAGAAGTAGTAAAATTGTCTTTGTATCTATTATGGGCTGGAATTAATACTGTTTAAACAAGTGTGTTGCACATTGCACTGGAGAAAAATACTCTTTCAGAGTAGATGGTAAGATTGCTGAGGCTGGAGAAAAAGGTAATTTTTGAGTGTTCTATTTTATATTGTTTCAGCCTTATTGTGAGAAATACTATTGCAAAATCAAAACAAACACCTGCTACTCATAAACTATTTCTAAGGTTGGCAGACCTCAGGTGATGGAGCTGGATGGGAACGGTATTTGAAACACTACAACTCCAGATTTCCTTAGATTTGGTTGTGTTGAAATATGGTAACTAACTTCATGGGTATGTAAAACTGGAAATTTTCAAGCATTCATCACATATACCATTTTACATCTATCATGGTAGTTATTCACCTCTATTTTGACCTGTTTTCTATCAGAAAGCAAATTAAGAGATAGTTTGATGGCGTCTGAGTGTAAGGAGAAGACCTTGACCTTGGAGGACGTGCTACTGCCCGTGACAGAGCTGGGCTGAGAACTCAGGACCCCTCATACTAACTTCAGTGCCTCTTTGATTATATTGTGTTTCCTTCACTTGTTCTCTGAAGCGTCTGCGGCACACTTTCCAGTTTCTCAGTAATATGTCCCCACCTTTGAACCATCCCTACTCAGAGCAGTAGAGGACACCCTGAAAGATTCCCAGGCTCCCTCTCATGACTGTCTGGTCGGCGTTCTTCCCTGTGTGCCTCTGTGAGGCAGAGCACAGAGGGCTGCCCTCCTGCTTCTCTTCTTTCATGCACACTGGGGACCCCACCCCTGCAGAGCTAGGAGACCTGTGTTTGCAGCACAGCAAGTTTGAGAGGGAAAGCTGATACGCCTTCTAGGTCTTGAGCCATTGCCACCTCTATGCTTTTTTCTCCCTGTCAGAGTCTAGAACTGTTATTTACATGTTACAGAATAAGTAGAAATGGGATGTATGTAGAGACTCAAGGTTGGGGTTAAGGAGCAAAGAGTGATTAGGATAAGGGGGAGAATGAATAGGAAGACCACGGGGAGGTGATGGGCAACAGACTGCAAAGTTAAGGGGAGGAGAGGACCAGATAGCTCCCTTCTCCTAACTGCCTCGCAAAGCCTGGAGAATGGAGACGTGTGTGAGGGAACACAGACAGACAGAGAAGACCCAGATGCTTTTCATGTGTGATTTATTATTTTAGGCTTTCTCATTTTCTTCTTTCAATTAAACTGTCTAATCCTGAAATCTCTGCAAACCTCATTCAGATGATAAGAAATAATTTGATTCCCAGTTTGGGGATAAAGACATTTTAATCTAATGTAAATGCTGACTATGTCCTCCAATGACAAGCCCTTTGGGAGAAATACATGTGTGACTCATGTCCAGTTATAAACACACACTACGTCTTCAATTACACTTTGAAACTCCTCACAGTCAAAAGAATCTATTTTGCTTATTTTCCTTCTCTGAAAATGACCCAAAAGTTGGACATAACTTGCTATAAACATTCAGCAGATAGTATTTAAAAGCAGCTCTCATCCATAGGAGACTTAAAAAACTATTCTATAATAAAACCAGTAGCAAAAAAGGAGAACTAGAGTCCTGGATTTGTTTCTTTTTTGCCACTGTTAGCTCATAAAAGAATGGAGATCAGGACATAATTGTGTTTAAGCAGAATTTTAATTAACTGTGGAAGTTCTGCCAAAGTTCACAGTTTCTCCTTTTCTCCAATTTAATTCTCCCTAACTGCAGTTTTAAAAATACAGGAAACAGCCCTTTTGGGAGGGAGACAGGATAAGAGTTTCCAAAAGAATGGGAATTACTGAATTACTGGGACACTTGAGTAAGCATTCACATATTTATTGGTGCCAGGTCAACTTGAGTAATAAAATATAGATGCCATTGCTTATTAGACGTTTCACAGGTGGATAACATAACATTCTGTAGTTTGCTATACACTTTAGAAAATAGTCTCTGTTTTTTCTTGTTCTTTGGTTGAAATGTGGGCCAAAAAAAATGAAAATGATTCTCACAATTTTGCTCATTATTTTTCCTCCTCACATGGTTTCAAACACAATGGCAGAGGGTTGCTTGGTTCAATTCCCATCAGGTTTAACTAAAGAGTGATTTTCAACATTTATGCTGAAGTAACAGCTGACTTGTTATTACCTAGAAAGAGTGAAGTAGTTGCTGATGCCAACACGATGACATTTTTCTTCTTAAGCCACATGAAAGCTCAATGTATTCTATTCACTGTGCAAGTGGACTTTAAAGAATCACTTTCAAAGGACACCACGGCTGAAGACTGAAGAGCAATATTTATCAACATTAAATAAACACTTGGTGAAGTATCCATAAATATTTCTTCATATAAACATAACACAAAATTAAATAGTTCAGATACACAGACACAACTAAGGACATGTCCACTGTGTCAAAGTCACCTGTAAACACCACCTCACACGGAATACAGAAGCAGCTTCCACCCCAGCTCTGGGTTCACAACACGAATGCCCTGCACACAGGGACGATTTCTGCACTGCCCTCCCCCCTCCCTCCCCTCCCCCTTCCCATACAGCCCCAGCAGAAGGAAAAGAAAGAACCCCAACATCTACAGCAGCAAGAACAATGACAACGACGGCACCCCGCCCCTTCCCGAAGTAAAACATTGAATGTTTTGGTCAATTAAAAGGATTTTTTTTTTTTTTTTTTTTGCAAAATGCAAGGGAATCCGTTTGAAGCATTTCCTTTCAAAGTGTCATTCTCTCTTCAGAGGACATATATAAAAACCTTCCTAAACCCTACCTGTTCCTGGGGGAAGGTTATGCAATCATCCCCCAGAAAGCACTGGCCACTGCCAAGTACAAAGATGTAAGCCCTAATTTACCTTTAGAAGGCGCCAGGTAGCAAGAATTGAATGCACTGTGTTCCTTCATCCTTCCTCCCAATTCTTTTGCTTTGCCCCATGCCATATACACACACACACACATATATATAGCTGTATAGACATTCAAAGGTGACATTAGGATTGAGTTTTAAGCAGTTGATATAGCAGAAATTTAGTTTTGAAACATTCATGATTGAATTCAAACATGTGGGTGTGGCTCATTATGTGAGCTCAGAGGGGCCCTGACTTAGCTCTGACAAGAGAGAGGTCATCAAAGAGACTGGTGGCGCTCAAAGTCTGGCCATGCCCTGCTGCTCCACTCACTCACGGACCTGTCAGCTCTGCGCAGACCTGCTGAGAAGGCCTGGCTGTTCTCTGCCGAATGTCCTTCAAGGATAGTTTGTGCAAAGCAGCCCTGGTTTTGAAATCATTAAACTGGGCATTTCACTTTTAACTTGTGTTAGGATCCTAGAGACTTCAGTTACCAAAGTACTGAAAGCGTATATTGCAGGAATAATTGGCCAGTTCAGTGTTTCCCATTATGTTATGTACAGTGTGTGTGTGTGTGTGTGTGTGTAACTCACACGTGTGTGTATATATATATATACTTAGTATTTTTATTTGTACGAAACTTGAACTGCACAAAACAATACTTTGCAAGAATCAAGAATCAAGTCCACAAATAGAGTTTGACGACACACCAAAGAGAAGACAGGAAGCTCTATTGGGACAAGAAGATTCAGGTTTGCAAGGTATGAAATAATTTCAGAACTGCAGATCTGCTAGCCTGCTGTGCCCCACCTGGGGTCTGATCAGCGATTTGGGGATCCTTGGTTAGAACGTGGCAAATGGGCCAGCCATGTTCTCCTCTGAGATTCCAAAGCTAATGGGAATTAAAAGACCCAGGCTAATCAATTTGGGTGTATAATTGCTGTGAAGCAACTTTTTTCATTTTTACGAAAAAAAAAGGAAAAAACACTTAAAGTCTATTTCAGAATAAATTTCTTTATATTCAGTAGTATGCTTTTTTTTTTGCTGAATTGGTATTTGCCTTTTCATATTAAAATGGGTTTATTCAATGGATCAGTAAACAGGCAGCTTCTTTCAAATCTGGTGATTATCATCACCAGGAATCACTCCCACCCTCACCTTCCTCTCCTCCTCCTCCTAAGGTTTGTGGATTGGAGTGTGCGCTTTGCCACTGCTACTGATCAAACCCCATTCTACAAGGCCTGCTCGGGCACGCGCTTGTGAAAAATGACCGACTGTCTCTGCTGGTACTGTTGCTTGCGCCTCTTCTTTTTGTCACACTGGCAGAGGAGCAGCATCTTGAAAGTGGTTCTGAAAGTTTTGTTGCACAGGGCATAGCACACGGGGTTCACGGTGCTGTTGATGTAGCACAGCCAGTAGCCCAGATTCCAAAAGGTTTTGGGTATGCAACTGTCACAAAAGGTGTTCACCAGAACCATGATGTTGTAGGGGGTCCAGGTGATGATGAAGGCAAGCAAGATGGCGCTGAGGGTCTGGGCTGCCTTCTTCTCCTTAATGAGGGACATCCTTTTCCGCTTAGTGATCTGACTTCTGGTCTTGAGAGTGAACCTCTTGGCCAGAGTGGCTTCCTTGAAGGACAGAGGTAGAGCGGCCGTGGTCTTCCCCACTGAGGAGTTGACATCCGAAGCCTTGGCTGTGTCCACGGCTGACTCTAGCTGGATGGGAAGCTTGGAGAAGCTTTTGGGAAAGTTGCCTCCATCATCCATGCTCTTCTGGGCCTGCAGCTTGTTGTTTTTTTTCTCCAAGTCCACCATGCCCAACTCTTCCTCAGGCACCTGCAGGTTGTCTGACGAGGGCAATTTGGTGGAGTTGAGGATGGTGCTGTGACCTGGAAGCTTGAGCACGATGGAGTAGATGGCTCTCGTCTCTGAGCCAATGTCCTCCTCATCGGAGGAGGCGGAGTTCTCTAGGGAGGCAGCAGCGTCATTGTTGTCCCAGCTGTCGCTGCTGCTGTGGTCTCGGTCCATCTGCTCGGCGCTGGGCTTCCAGCTCTTGGTTGTGAGCCAGAAGTGGCAGCGGCCGTGCTTCCTCCTTTTGGAGCGTTTCATGCTTTGCTGTTGAAGTTCATAGCTGCTGCAGCTTCGAGAACTGCCTGTGGGGTGGACAAAGTTTTCTGCCTCTGCTTCTGTCCCAGAGGCCTGCAGCCCAGCAAGCTCTTTGGTACGTTTCTCAGTTTCCTTATAGATCCTCCAGTATAAAATGGTCATAATGGTGACAGGCATATAAAAAGCAGCAATGGCTGTGCCAAATGTAATGGTGGGCTCGGTGAGGAACTGAATGAAACACTCCCCGGGGGGCACAGTTCTCTTCCCTACAAAGTACTGCCAGAATAGGATGGCGGGAGCCCAGAGGACAAAGGAGATGACCCACGCCAGACCAATCATCACACCTGCTCTTTTGGTTGTTCTTTTGGCTCGGTAGGTGAGTGGCCTCGTGATGGAAAAGTACCTGTCGAAGCTAATGACCAGAAGATTCATGACGGAGGCATTGCTGGCCACATAGTCAATGGCAAGCCAGAGGTCACAGGCCAAGTTGCCCAAAGCCCACCGGTTCATGATGATGTAGGTCGTAAACAGATTCATGGAAATGACCCCAATGATCAGGTCAGCACAGGCCAGGCTTAGGAGGAAGTAGTTGTTGACGGTCTTCAGCTGCTTGTTGACCTTGAATGACACTATGACCAGGATGTTGCCGATGATGGTCACCAAGGCCAGGAAGCCCGTTAAGAACGCAATGAAGACCACTTGCCAGACAGTATGACCTCCCAGAGGGTCACTGTCCGTACCATTTGGAGAGGAGAAATTCCCAGCTGCCCCAGAAACATTGTAGCTGCCAAGATGAGTGACTGTTCCCGGGGGCAGCCCTGCCTCCAAGGGGCCGTGTATCCAGGAAGAGCTGATGTTTGGAAACAAAGGCGAGGTTGTACTGTTATCCTGCAAGGTCATCGTGACTCTCTGACATAGTCTGGAGAATAAAAGAGAGAAAAGGTGGGAGTTAGAAAAACTTGGCATCACATACATTAAAAGACTTGGAACGCTCAATCTCAAAAGAAGCCAAACAGTGTAATGTTCAGTCTCTTCTTTTAAAAGGGAGGAGTCTAAGGGCAGGCACGGATCGACTTGCTCCAGAAGGTAGAGTTTGTTAGTGGCAGGCATGGATCCGTGTGCTTTTGTCCACATTTTCCACATTTGTAAATATATTCCGAGTAGTGCTGTTATCAAACAAAATCACCCTTACTTCTAGTTTGTAAATGGAGAATATATTAGATGCTTACATGACACTTATTCAATAGAGGTTTGTTATCATGCCACTTGATAAATTAACTTGATTTATTTGCATTTATCCACCTAGGCATTTTCCTATCTGAGACTTCAAATCTAAGTAATTTTATTGGCCTTACTCGAATGAGTAAGGCCAATCCAGACAAAGGGAGAAAATAAGTATAAATCAACCCCCATTATATCATCTCTTTAAAAAATGGATTGAAAAATGATGTATCATTTCTTGTAACGGTAACTTGACTACCTTTTGTTTGATAACATGAGGAAGAACTTTTGCCAGTATGTTTTGAATGTACCAAACTGGTTTTGACTATTTCTAGTATTTAGATGTTTTAACTCAAATAATGAAAAACTATTTTAGCACATAACACAGATAAATCATTGCAAAACTGTACTTTCAAACACTTGTTATCAAAGTATATAAACAGCTAAGAACCATTACAATGAAGGTGTCACCAGTGAGACCCTCACAGAGCTGTTGCTAGCCTTGGTTGTGACCTGTGCCGTCCTCCCCAAACCTCTAGGGATGTATTGGGACGCTACTGAGTCAAGAATTCTCACATCACCAACCACTGTGGACTAGATCCAGGAAATAATTCCTTAATGAGCATCATTTTATGAATGGAAAGTTTGGTCATTATAGCAAAAATCCACTGAGTACACTTCTGTTGTATTTATGCTTTTGGTTAAAAAAGTCTTCAAGTCGGCCAGACATGGAGACTCATGCCAGTAATCCCAGGTACTTTGGAGGTCAAGGCAGGAGGATCACTTAAGCCCAGGAGTTAGAGGCTGCAGTGAGCTGTGATGATGCCACTACACTCCAGCCTGAATGACAGAGTGAGACCCTGTCTCTGAGGAAAAAGAAAAAGTCTTCAACTACAAACTTTCATCTCAAGAGTCCTAAAATCAAGCCTTACGGTATTACGTCCCCAGAACATCTCAGAGTACCTATCAAGGGGTGCTGTCTGATTCAACAGAGACTTTTGGAAAGGCTTTCTACGGAGCAGGAAAGACCATGGAGTCAGAAAGGGCAAAGTACCAATCTCATTCTCACCATTGACAGGTGGGGCCTTAGATATTGTTTAACTTCTCTGAATCCTAGTTTCCTCATTGAAAAATTGGAATTACAATTTTCTGTATGATGGAATAAATTGTTGATAAATGCCTCCTGAAATTCAATGATAAGTAATGAAAGAAGTCTTGTTTCTCCTCAAAATGCTCGTCTAGAAAGTACTGAGAAGTAAGTGCTGTGTGTATGTACGTATCTGACTTTATCACCTTCTTCTTTTTACTGAACAACAAACTCACTTTGGCTTTGGCTGTCAGGAAGCTCAGAGATACATTCAGCGCAATTAGTAAATGTCAACAGAAAATATTTATTGGACATTTACTATGTGGTACACATTGTATCACAGGCACCATCTCATTTAATCTTTACAATAATCACATTTTATAGGAAAGGATGACACAGAAAGTAACTTGTTTTAGTGCTTGAACTGATGAAGAAGGGTGGGGGGAGTGGAGAGTCACCACGTCCAGGCCCACAGTCACCGCGTCTGGTTGTGATGTCACACTTCCCCTCCACATGTTCCTTCCAGGTGTCCTCTCCCAAGAGGTTCAAAATCATTATACACCTCCCCAAAGCGGCACTGCTGTGCCTTTACAAACAAATGAGATATTCTTTGCCACCTAAAAACTTGGCAAGAATGCAAATGATTTGATACATCCGGGGTTGACACTAGTGGGAGGTTAATCAGTTTTTGGGATTTGAGGGTTGCAATGTAAATGGGTCAATTGTTTGAAAGGCAAGGAGGTAGTAGCTGTAAAACATAAAAATGCCAAAGTCAGGAGCTGAGTCTGTATGTGAGTGTACAGTGTGCGTGTAAATAATAACCGTAGAGTTAGACAGAAACAATTCATGTGCACACTCACGCCCACGCAGTAGTCTCTGAAATGATACAAAACTGCAAAGTCTTAATATTCTAACATAATACTTGAAGACAGAGAAGAATAGTTTAAAATATTCTGTATACGCCATCACTATTTTTTTTTGCAGTTTTTGGCTGGGGCTGGGTTTAAACCCGCCACCTCTGGCATAGGGGGCTGGCGCCCCACTCCTTTGAGCCACAGGAGCTGCCCCCATCACTATTTTTATACATGAAATCCACACTGCCTCTACTGCACTGATTTCTGATTTGAGGGAATTGGTGGGCTCTGTCCTCATTTACTTCTTTTTGCTTCTTTTGGGTTTAGGTAAGTGCTGTTAAATCACCCTGTTCCCCAGGTCCTCCTCACTAAAGGACCCCTGCAGTTCGGGGGTGTGACTTGCAGTTTGGAGCACTCAGATACGTTTATGGTTTCTTCCAAGATGCGGATGTAGAAGACCCGGCTGCTTGCTCTGCCCCCACTCAGATCCCGGGTGTTTGCCTGGCCATGTCTCCATTGAACCTGCAACTCTGTAGATGGACCAGAACAGGCCGCCAAGGACAACGCCCTGTCTCTGAGGTTAGTAACGACTTTTATTTACGGTCTCCTGGGGCATCTAGGACGCCCTCCACCCTGCATGCCTGTAAGGGGCACTTTGGTCCTATTTAGATTATTAACCGTGTGCACATTTCTTCTCTTACAGCCCCAGACCCATGCTCATTTTTTATATACACTCTGAAGAGCCTTCCTCCCACCAATGTCCCTTTCACTCCCAAGATTCCTGGACACGGCCCCTGAGTTTCCTCATCTACTGCTGAGATGATGTTATAGGCCTTTTGGCCCTCCTCCCTCTGCCACCCTTAGCTCTCCAAATCTCACAGAAACTTCTATGGCACCTTTTAAAACTCTCAATCATTCAGAATATGTACACCATGGAATACTATTCAGCTTAAAGAAAGATGAAGACTTTACATTTTTTGTATTAACCTGGATGGAGTTGAAACACATTCTTCTTAGTAAAGTACCCAATGTACTTAATATGACTATGAAGCCAGTAGATGAACTAATACGTGCCCACGCAAGAGGAAAAGTCAGTTCAACTCAAACATGGGAGGAGAGGAGAAGAGGGAGGGAGATTGGTGGGAACCCAGTGGGCATAATTTAAGGCTATAGGACACACCTCCTGAGTGCAGGGCAGAAATACAATACGACTTTACCCAAAAATAGAAAACATTATAACCTAATCATTTATACCCTCATATTAATCTGAAATTTAAAAATAGAGTATTTGACTAGGGCAAAGGCAGGTCAAAACATTCTGAAAGAACATGGAAGGAATTGTTCTACCATTCGTAAAGACTTATCATAAAGAAAAAGTTGTGAAAAGTGTGTTATTTTGGCATTATGGTAAATTAATAAATTAGTGGAGTAGACCAGAAAATTCAACATAAACATATACACTTACAGATGCTAGATTTATGAGCAAGGTAGTGATAAAGGATAACCATAGTAAAATAGTAAGAAACAACAACAAAACCACCTCTTAGCTCTTCAAACGTGTTGTAAATCTCTGCTGTCATGTTCCAGGGGAATTGGTCGTGTTCTGGAGCCTCATTTTCTTAATCACATGTTGATTTTATTAGAAGTAAATATATCTAATGCCTATTAACCCTAATGCTTCATATATGTGCTACTGTCTGTCTTTATTCCTTTTTTCTTTCCTTTCTATTTATTTACTATTTATTTATTTATTTATTTTATTTTGCTTGCTGAAGTCCTGCGGTGGTGTCTGTCATCTGTCTTTCCTTCAGCTGGAAATGCCTGTGGATGACAGTACTCATTTTGAGATCAGAATCAATGACATGATCCTGACTCCTCTGCCACAGTCGCGGACCTGAAGAAGACACCAGCAGGAGGTGAAATACGTTCTTCTTAGTAAAGTACCCAATGTACTTAATACAAATATGAAGCCAGTAGATGAACTAATACGTGCCCACACAAGAGAAAAACTCAGTTCAACTCAAAAATGGGAGGAGAATCAATATGGTTGCTGCAATGAGAGTGCTTTGGTATTATTAGGCGCTGTTCACAGTATTTGAAACTGAGAAGTAAGCAAAGATAGAGGAAAGGGATAGAGAGGGAGAGAGATGGGAAGGAATAAAGGAAACAGAGACAGCACCCTGGTAATGTCCATGAAAACCTGGATCTAGCCACCCTTGAAGGCATCACCACGTCCTTGACCTTGCTGGTTTTGTGAGCCAACACATTTCCTTTCTTGACTGGACTACTTGCGAAAGTTTCTGTTACCTGCAACCGAAAGGGTCTTGATTAACATATCCTGCCACCATCAACATCAACACATGCTTATTGAACCATTGCCAGCTTTAAGATGATTGGACCTGTGGAATTCAATGAGGCACAGCCTCTGGCTTCCAAGAGCTCCCCCCAGGTGAGAGATGGGAAGTGAATAAAATACTTTACAAAGTACAAAGCACAAAGTCACTTAGACAATACCAATTGCTCCCTGGGAATAATCACATTATATTTATAAAAATTAAATAACAACCCAATTTGTTCAGTTAACCTATATTAACTAAGAAGATAAGTAAGAATTTTAGGTTAGCCTAAGATCGATTATTTTCTTTCTTTTTTTTTTTTTGAGCATTGTGGTTATTCTTTATTTTATTTTATTTTTTATTAAACCATAGCTGTGTACATTAGTATGATCGTGGGGCACCATACACTTGGTTCATAGATCGTTTGACACATTTTCATCACATTAGTTAACATAGCTTTTGTAGCATTTTCTTCATTTCATCCTGTGAGTCTGTAGGGCACCACAAAATGAAAGTTTTCCAGTCCAGTTGTGTTTTGTTGGAATATAGAAAAAAAAATAAAAAAGAAGCCAGAATTGAGGAAAGATGTCCCTAATTAAGGCTACCTCTCTGTATCATGTTCATTAATACATGTTCTGGGTGCTTCTTGACGAATCATTAGAAACCCTTTGTATGGCAGTCAGGTGCTCTTTGACGCATTTGCGCTGGTGTATTGACTAGCACCATCATTCCTCTTACAAGCCAACATTAACTCAATATCTAATATCTTTTTTTTTTTTTTTTTTTTTTTTTTGGCCGGGGCTGGGTTTGAACCCACCACCTCCGGCATATGGGACCGGCGTCCTACTCCTTGAGCCACAGGTGCCGCCCAATATCTAATATCTTTTAGAATTTCTTGGAGATGTGTTTTTCTCTTATTTAAAAAAAAAAATTCTCTTCCTTTTCTGATAGATTATGAGCTGAACAACAAGTTTAAAGCTATCAAAAAACCACTGAAGGGAATGACCTGTAGTCCCTTGCTCACCTGTGTGACACAAGGAGAATAGCTAATATGTTAATAGTTAATGACCATGACCCTCCCGATGACTCACTTGAGCTTTCCTCTAACACCTGCGCATATGGAAGCAACAAGAAATAATTGAATAAGTGATAGATGAACATATTTTTGAGGAAAATAAAACCTTTTAAAGAGAAGCCAAAATCACAAGCAAAGCGCATTATTGAAACCCGTTATGATTTGTAGCCGTAAGACAGAAATGTCTAGGAAATGGTCAGCACTTATTGGATGCTAGGATGGAATGAAGTACTTTAATCCTACTTCTTGTATTCATATGGTATTTCCATGAGTATATGGCAATATGGGCTTGGGGTTGGTGCAGAAGTTGCATATAAACTTAGCAAACTGCCTGACTGCTCTGAGATCACTTTTTTTTTTTTAAGTTATAAAAGTGGAATACTATCACCTACGCTGTGGGTTACGGGAAGGGTCAGAAGCATTACGGTAGGGTACGCCAATACTCTGAAGGATTAAAGGACATCTTGCTTCCTTTCTCCCAGTGGCAACCTCTCCTGTCCTCAGGGTCGCGTCATTACCACGGAAATGGAGAAAGCAACCCCGGTGTGATCAAGATCTGATTTTGAAGTAGACTTTAAATACTCTGTTGGAGAGAAAGGCTGTAAAGGTAAGGTTTTTGGAGCTGCAAACACTTTGAACATCAAAGAATGGTATATGAACCTAAACACTGGCCAAAGAAAGAAAGCTCTCCTTTTTCCCTATCCAGGTGAAACAGATGGATGCAAACACTTAAAAAAGGATGATTTGACAGTAGCAAGTGACATGGAATTAGCAATCTAATTGCTAGGTATCCACTCTCTGGAAATTACTGCATGCCTGTGTACACAAAGAGCCATGTGCAAGGTGTTCCCTGAAGCATTTGTTGTTATGACAAAAAAAAAAAAAAAGGTAAATGTAAAAGATTACCAGTTTGACATTAAAAAATATGATTATAAAGAAAAGGGAACACTATTTAGCAGATAAAAGCAATACATTTGATATCGATGTATTGACTCAGAATGTTCTAAAAATATACTGTTGAGTAAGAAAAGCACATGGTAGGAAAATGAATAAAACATGATATAATTTAGGTAACAATAAAACATGCACAATCTATCTTATATACTATAGGTAGTAAATGTCCTTAGATCTTTTATACTCATATAACTAAAATTACAAAAGGACAGAAAGACACAGGCAAACCATATGCTGGCAGTGACATTATTGAGGAAGACGATGGTTAGGATTGAGGTTGATGGACCAGAGGACTGAATCTGTAAGGGCCTATTTATTATTCCACAGGTAATATGTAACTTCCTAGGAATTAGGGGTCCCAGGTGAGGCCCAAATGAAACAATGATAAACCTGAGCCAAAGCCCTCAGCTTACGGTGCTCTACCTGAGAACAGAGTATCATTTCTACACTTTGCATTCTTTCCTCATTCTGACTCCACACCCCATTATTCCATAGACTCATATTTTGAGTTAAAGGAGTTTATACTCTACGCTCCTTGAATTGAATTATTTTGGTGAGGGGACCTACAGAACCCTTTCCTCGTCCCAGACAGAAATTCTAGGGATATAGCCAGAATAAAGGCAATGGGTTGGTCGGGTAGGAGCTCTGGGGTTCAGAGCAAGCTCCCTCCCCATCATGTTGATGGGACATTTGGGACATTGCTATTGAGGGTTCCAGGCACCAGACCACAGGCACAAAGTGCACAACCCAGCCTGCCCCTGCCAGTGGCTAACGTGAGTGCCTCCGAGGGCACTGAGGAATTCTGGGTGGAGATTCTACCCTTCCGTGTTGGCTAGCCACATCTGTGTGTACCTATCAGTGGGCACTCAATTTCATCTCTGAGTGTGGTACCTTTTTCTCTAAACCATTTTTTGCCTCTTTACATTTAGGAGCATGTACAGAATGGATCCTGTTCAAAAATGCAAGACAACCCTATGAGTGGGCCAAGAGAAGAATTTTTAAAAAATTACATAATCATACTGAATAGGACATATCAGAATACATACTGTATAATGGCAATAAATATTATTTCATTATAATTCTGCCATACACACACACACACACACACACATACACATACATTCTACTTTTGTGTATACAGTTGTGATGGAAATACAATGTATTTCATGTTTGAAAGACACTGCAGCAAATATTTTGATATCCTGTATTAATATTTAAAAGAAGAGGGTAAAATAAAATATTGGGGAAAACCTCCCAAAATTTGAGAGTACTTAGTTTAAGAGAATTTGAAGATTAGTTCTGCGAATAGTATCACCTTCCCCTAGTTGTGGAAAAAAAAATTCTAGGATAATAAATATGTAAAATATATAGGTAACTTTTGAAAGTTAATAGAGTATAAAGATCCAATGTAAAATACATGTAAAATTGCTTCGAGAAAACAGAAAAGGCCAATATTTATGGGAGGTACCTTGGTTATAATGAACTACAAGGAGATGAATACATTTTATTTTCTCTAACTTAATTCTATCACTATTATTGTTTTTTTACTCATGAGCACTGGAAAAAACCCAAATACATTTGCAATCACATTTTTTTTCTAAGACCCACTATTTGGTGATTTACCCCTATTCGGAATACAGCATTTTTCAGTTTTTTTTGTGGAGGGTGTCTTTCTCTGACTGTCCTGTTTGCTAAGAGTGTCTCTGTTTTCTGTTCTAGTTCATAATAGGATGCAACAGCTGGAAAGACTTTCCCAAAGCAATCCTGGTCCGGTGAAGGAAAATACCATATTCGACCACTAGGTGGCGAAAGAGGCTCGGCGATCCCCTCTGCCCGCAGGCGCCAAAGCCGCCGCGTTTCCCCAAGCCCTTGACCGTGCAGTTGGGCCAGGATATCAAACACGGTCAACAAAGCTCTGCAATCAAACGTGTCTTTAAAGGGAATCAAACTCGTGAACTCAGCTCTTGGTATTCATTTCAAGTTGCGAGAGGGAAAGATGTCTCCTAATATGGAACAAGAGCTCTTGTTGGGAATAAAACATTTTCCAGTGCCAAAACTGCAATAAAATTCCATCTAAAAAGGAGAAAGTTTGTTTTTTAAAAACTGATGCATCATGCTGCCTCCCTTGGTTGCTGCTGCCTTTCATGGGTTTTTATTTGATTTGACAACACAAATGCAGGATGTCTGGGAAAGGACTCGCATCCGTACTGTAGCTGGTGCTGCTGAAATAACATGGTTTTTACCTCAAAAAAAAAAAAATCTAAATTGGACTGGTGTTTATTTGCATTAGCACTCTCAAGCCTAAAACTTTTTGTTATTAGAATTTGTAGAGAAAATGGCATAAAGTAAAAAACAAAACAAAACAAAACAAAAAAAACACACACACACACACACACAGAGAGTTCTTTTTAAATATTATTAAGATCTGACCCCTTCTCCCGGAAAGGGGCAGACATCCTTGTCTCTAGAGTTATGCTTTTCTGAGAGAGGCGAGAGTGCAGCTGGAGTCTGTTTCCTGCAGTGTCTGTATGATCTAAGATTTACTTATTAGTTTTTCAACATTCAGAAGATGTATGTATTCTACTTATTTTGAACACTGTGCTTTTGTAACGGGGGGAAAAAGGAGGATGCTTTTAAAACCCTAGTCTCACTAATGTAACTGTGGAAACAATTCTGGTTAAAAATCTTCTGGTGAAAACAGTCCTTTGGGCTAAATATTTCTAAGATGTCAGTTTATGAACTAAAAGGACACCTGGTGAAGAAAGTTCTTTTGGCTTAATATTTATGCTTTTATGATTAATTTAAGTTAGGCTCGTGATGATTTTTTCCAAGGTCCATATTTATCAGAGTATTTATTTTTGTATCTGGACTTGTTCCACACATCTGATTTCCTTTCAAACTTCAGCTTATTACACGCCCCAATTCATACATGTAGATAGAACTGTATGTTTGCAGAGAGTGTGGAAGTGATGTGGGAGGCTCGTATCAAACAGCTCACAAGCTCTGCCACAGCGCATTAGGGTCAGGGAACGTGCCTGGCTCTGCCACATGGGCAAATTGCCTGAGCACTCTGTTCTTGCTTCCTCATCTATAAAATGAGGATTATACTAGTTGAGGATTAGATAGAATTTGTAGAAAGTGCCCAGTATAGCCTAGTCCATGATAGTTTCTCAAAAATGGTAAAATCAATTTAATAATTATCTATGATTGGTTGATTTGATAGAATGGCCTTTTTCATGCCTAACAAGAACTAATGTTTGTAGAGTAGAAAGCAGTGATTATCAATCCCAGTGACTCTGCCCCTGTGGGGTATTTGGCAATGTCTGGAGCCACTTTTCTTGTCACCATCTGGGGAGAATGTGCTCCTGGGGTCTAGCTGTTAGATGCTAGGAATGCTGACAAACATTCTATAATGCTCAGCACAGCCCCCTGCAAAATATCGTTCTGCCCAAGATGTCCATAGGGCCGAGGCTGAATCACTTCTGAGCCTTTTTGCAAAGATCAAGTGCAGCATAGTGCTGAAGTGAACAAACCCTGGTCTAAAGAGAGATCATAGAGACCCAGACAAATGTCATAGCATTCTGTTTGTCAGGAAAGTCTGGGAAATGTCCTGTTTGATACTTATCAATAGGGGAAACTCTTTAAGAATCAGCTCCCATTGATTTCCAGAAGAATCAACTTCTCTGGAAATCATAACCTCCACCATCCTAAAGATGAGTCACATATTTGTGGTTCATCACTTTCAACATTATTTTAAATAGCAAATAGGTTTGATTGCTTACTGCAGGCCTCGGACTGGGGGTACGTTCTTCCTCCGGAGGAACTACTAAACAAGGTAATTGCAATAGGAGGAACAGTGTGGCTATTAGCTCTGCCTGATTCAGTAAGGAGGTGGCAAAGAATGGGGTACTTTGTGGATCCCAAGCTGCCGAGCAGTAAAGAGAGATCGCTGCAGTCCAAACAGAGGGGTGAACCCCTGCGAAGTTCACTCCCGGCACTCCTCATGTGCCCTCTGCATGTCTCCTGTTACAGCGTAGAGAGTTTCCATTTGTATCTCCCAGGACACCACAGACCCTTGATCTTCAAAGTTCCAGCTTCACCTACTCACCATTGGGCCCCTGAGACCTAGTACAATTTCGTTTTTATCTCAGACCCAGAACTCTTGTCTCCACTCCGCCTTTATGGAGATTAACATCGTTACGCCTTCAATGGGAGAATCAGAAGGCAAAATTCAAGAAGAAGGTAGAGGGGGTAAGAATTGAGGTTGTGTTTGATGGTCAGGAATTCTGAAGTGATTGAGAGCCAGGGTCTCGGGGCTCCAGAGGCAAATGTGGAGAAGGCTGAGAACCAATTTGTACTTTCTCAAAACCACTTCAGACATGGTGCCATTAAGAACAGTTGGCCCAAGGTGTGTGGGGGGCTGAATCAGTAGAATGCATTTTCCAGGACAGGAACCAGGTGTGCCTGGGCACTTGTTGGAACTCTGCTCTGGATGCCAGCAGTGTGGAGAGAGGTGCGTTCTCCGAGGGACACAGCGCTTCTGCAGATGTCCGTCTGGTCATGGACACAAAGTGGCTAGAGTTTTCTGGGTAAAATGAGCACCACTTGGCATAAAAAACTACCTTGTAATCTCTCTTTGTTGCCCCTGAATTTACTCTCAACAGCGCTCACTTAACACATGTCATATGGTGGAAGGTACTAGAAGGTCACGTGAGATTCTCAACAGCCTGAGTTTGAATCCCTGCTCGCCATGGATGAGCTGAAGGACTTCAGGTTAGTTATTAAAGCTCTGGGATCCTCAGTGTTCAGACCAGAAAATTAAGAATTAAGCCTAGTAATACTGGTCATTAGCATATGAAAAATGTTCTTTTAACATATGAAAAAATATTCGGTGTCTCTAATCATCAGGAAAATGCAATCAAAACCACAAGGAGATATCACCTAACTCCAGTGAGAATATGGCTTTTATCAAAAAGTCCCCAAACAACAGATGTTGGCATGGACGTGGAGAAGAAGGAAGCACTTATACACTGTTGGTGAGACTGAAAAGTAGGACAACCTGTATGGAAACTCTATGGAGATACCTCGAAGAAGTTAACAACAGACCTAAACCTGCGATCTAGCAATCCCATTGTCAGGTGTTTACTCAAAGGGAAAAAAGTTATTGTATCAAAAAGACTCTTATACTGGAATGCTGCTTACTGCAACACAGTCCATAGTTGCAAAGATGTGGAATCAACCCAAGAGCCCGTTAATGTATCAGTGGATTAATGCAGTATGTGGACAACATGGAGTACTACTCAGCTATAAAAAATCGTGAGCTGTGCTCAGTGGGTAGGGCGCCAGCCCCATATACTGAGGGTGGCGGGTTCAAACCCGGCCCTGGCCAAACTGCAACAAAAAATAGCCGGGTGTTGTGATGGGCGCCTGTAGTCCCAGCTACTTGGGAGGCTGGGGCAAGAGAATCACCTAAGCCCAGGAGGTGAGTCCTGTGACGTCACGGCACTCTACCGAGGGTGACAAAGTGAGACTCTGTCTCTTAAAAAAAAAAAAAAAATCGTGAGCTAGTACCTTCTGTAACAACCTGCATGGAACGGGAGACCATTCTCCTACGTAACGTGCGGCAAGAATGAAGGAACAAATACCACGCGTTCTCACTGCTGAATTAGGACTAATCAATCAGCACTCGTGTGTACACATGGCGGTAACACTCAAGGGACTCCAAGCCAGTGGGAGAGGGAGGATGGAGTGAGTAAATTCACACCTAATTAGTAAAATGCACACCAGTTGGGTGATGGGAACGCTAATCATTTTGACTCAAATTGCACAAAAGCAATTCATATAGCTAAACCGTACGCACTCCCATAATATTCTGAAATAATAAAAAAAAGAATAGTAATACCACACCGTCAATGACATAATAGGGAAAGCCTTTGACAGGTGCTTTATAATGGGGAGTCTTCTCTTCAGCTTCCTGAACATACCCACGACTGAGCCATGTTAGCAAGGTGCCCATGACCAGGTCTCCATTTGCACCCACACTATTAAGTATTTGATATATTGCTTCCTGTATATATGCAATTTTATTTTTCTATTAGGTTGTAAATCTCATCTCTTGAGGACAGTATCAAAAGCTTTTTCCTTTTTTTTTTTTTGTTCCATATCCCTAATTATAATTAAAATAAAATGATTCCTCAGTAGACAAAAATATTTGGTGGATCTATATTTAATGCATATGGTTTTGTTAATAATTATCAAGTTTTCTTAGAAAAGCAAAGCAGACCAGAAAAAAATCTGGTAGTTTGAGCTTCCTTTCAACCAGGGTAGGGCAAAAAAACTCCAAAGACCAAAATGAATTCCACAGCAGAAGAAGAGGGAGAGAGGGAGGGGAGGGGGGAGACCATACAAAGTGGAGGAACTTTGCCAGGAATTGGAAAAACCAGATGAGATACTCAGCAAAGAATCTTAGACAATGGCTAAGGGATTAAAAATATCGTGGGAAGGACAGAGAACTAGGGAAGTGAAAACAAAACACCACGATTTTATTTGGATTTCTATTGTCTTTTCAGGGACATGCTTTCTAAATTCTTTTTTTTTTTTTTTTATGATTTTAAAGACAAACATCATGGTGACCTCAGGGCACTGCAGGTTTTGACCTCACCCCGTTTCTTCTATTAAATATTATTGCTGGTGCCACTGCTACCGATCCCCTCTGTCGCTCAAGGAGCCAGGTACTGTTCTAAGTGGCATGGATATAGTTATTGGCTCATTTAATCCTCACAAAACTATAGGAGGTAGGGACTGTTCTGACTTCCACTTTAAGTGTGAAGCAAAGGATGTACCAAGCAGTTTAAAGATTTGTCCCAAGTCACCCAGCTGGCTGTGAACACAGATGGAGAACGGCAGACAGGCAGCCTGGCTCCCCCGTCTGTTCTTAACCACCTCCCCAGCAAGCAGATCAGTCAAGTACAAAAAGCAAAATCTTCAACCACATCCGATCTTGTAAAGCAGAAACTGAGTCCTCCTGGCCTTGCCTTTCTCATTCCCATGCGCTAGAGTTAGTCACTAACAGTTTACTTAGTAAGTAAATATTTGTTAGATGAATGGATATGTTCTTCCAAAATTTGTTCTGCAAAATTATACGTGTTTTTAAGCATCACTGCATACCAGGCACTGTTCACTGCCTGTACAACATAATCTCTTGAGTCAAATTAATTACTGAATCTCCAGATGAGAAAATGGAGGCGCAGAGAGGTTCAGCCACTGGGCCAGCATCACACAGCTCCCAGGAAACAGAGTGAAGTGTTGAACTGGGGCAGTTTGACCCAAAACGTCACTACTTGTCACCCAATGCCTATTATATTCTCTAGTTGGGTTTTCTTAATTTTTTTTTTTATTAAACAATATGTTGTGGACACCTTTAGCATCCGGTGCAACTCTATCTATCTATTACACACGCTTTAGAAAGAACTCAAAAATACAAAGAGGGACTGTCCAGGATTCAGAAGTTGGCACATTATGTCTTTGGCTAAAATAAAACTTCCAGGGCAAAAAAGTGCTTGAGACACTGTATCTGCTGAAGACTCCTTTTAAGAGAAATGTTGCAGAGCTCAGCACCAGTGAAGCCAAGACAAATCTCCAAGATACTTCTCCCCCCATCAAAAAAAAAAAAAAAAAATAGCTGGTTTCTAGATTCATTTTCCTCCATTAGCGCTATTAAAATTTTAGTAAAAAGTTAAAGCTCCATGTCTCATTTTACCAGCATTTAAAGGAGATGGTCATTAACTCCCTGGCACACATCCCAAAACTCTATAGAAAATCAAATAAACAAATAAATAGGAAAGGATTTTGGTGAAGTAGAAGATGGATTGGCGGTTTAAAAACTCTTTTCTAAAACAGCTAAGCTCCAAGGGCATTTGTAGATTTTGACTTAAACATAAAATGTGAACCAAAATCTTTACATTTGATACATAAGTGTAAAAGATGATTATTTTAGTGAAAGTATCACTGCCTATTCTGTGAAAAATCAAGTAAGTACAGAAAACTGTGAGAATCAAAATAACATAATAATAAAATGTATATTTTGGCCCGGTCTATTTAATTAAATAATAGAAAACAATGATCTCACGTTTCGAATTTCCTGAAACCAAATGGAAACTAAAGCTCCTATCACTATTAATTCTGGCTCTATGGGATTAAAAACAAAGGAATAAAGTTGAACCAGTCAAACAAAACAGTGTGAATCTTTCTTCTAAAACCTGAGAGAAATATGACTGAAAAAATTAAATACTAAAAGTTTAACATCAATGTAAATGGAAACATATATTCAGATAGAAAAGAAATTATAATGAGGTTTATGAATTAAAAACAAATGCAAAAAGGCGGTGTGTGGCGGTTCATGCCTATCATCCTAGTACTCTGGGAGGGTGAAGTGGGTGGATCTCTTGAGCTCAGGAATTCGAGACCAGCCTGAGCAAGAGCGAGACCTTGTCTTTAAAAAGTAGCGCCTGTAGTCCCAGCTGCTCGGGAGGCTGAGGCAGGAGAATCACGTAAGCCCAAGAGTTAGAGGTTGCTGTGAGCCGTGTGACGCCACGGCACTCTACCCGAGGGCGGTACAGTGAGACTCTGTCTCTACAAAAAAAAAAAAAAGTAGCCCCTGTAGTCCCAGATACTTGGGAGGCTGAGGCATGAGGACTGCTTGAGCTCAGGAGTCTAAAGTTGCTGTGATTTATGACACCAGGTCACTCTACCCCAGGGTGACAGAGTAAGACTCTATCTCAAAAAAAAAAAAATAATAATAATAATAATAATAATAACTGCAGGTTGAATGTAGAAGTTTGATGGCTGGGATTATTTTTAGAAGACCCCATTAATTTCACCTCCTCTGGGTGATATGGCACTTGCTACCTGGGCTGTGCACGGGAATCTTGGCAGACACGGTTGCTTGTCCTGATAAGCTGGGAAGTTTCCCATCTCACCATCTGCCTCTAGGCTCCCTGAGAGCAGATATGGGTGCCATGTACACAGAGACAGCAAGTGGGTGATCTGGAGTCAGATCCACCTCATCGCAAACCGTCAGTGTCCACCTAGCTTACATGGGCAGGTGACTTCACTCTCTAAAGCCCCTCTTTCTCCTTCTGGAGATATTATACAAAAAGTACATAATTTGGGTGATGCCTGTGGCTCAAAGGAGTAGGGCACTAGCCCCATATACTGGAGGTGGTGGGTTCAAACCCAGCCCTGGCCAAAAAATGCAAAATAATAATAATAATAATAAATTTTTTAAAAAGCACATAATTCAATGGTTAATATTGGATAAAGTCTCTACCTAATAACCATATCATACTGATGATAAAATGTATCAAATACTTTATACAATTAATGTACTGCAAAGGAGCAGCCAACCTTCTGGGGAGGATTATTTTTTGCAATTGTCGACTCTCTCACCCAATGACTTTGAGGTTTTCATGCTGCTTGTGGGGACTGCACATGTCCTACCATTGTCATGTTTAAGGCTGGCCTATGCCAGGCACGGTGCTCTGCACGTTGTCAATCCTTAGATTGCAGGATGCACAATCTGACACACGGTACGAGGAAATCTGTGATGGTGGTACTGCCCTGTCGGGGCCGGGATGCTAGGTCACCGGCCCTGGCCCAAGAAACTGCCAGGACGCGGACTGCTGTGCATTCTCCTCGGGGTGAGGTACCCAAGCACCTTAGAAGTCATAGTCAATATCAGTAGGAGGGAGCATCTCAGCAGCAATCGCTCAGCAGCAGTCTTAGTAGGAGGAGCCCCGATCAGGCGTCCTCCGAGCAAGAAGTGGCACCAACGGAGGAACCCCAGCGAATTTCTCCCGCAGCTATTTGTAGAAGTGATCCTGTAGCTATTTACCCCACAGCTGTGGAGACTGCCAAGCAATAATGTATATTCTCTCCTGCTCTTTAACAAGACCAATGATGTTAAATCCCTTCCCTAATCCCTTATCGTCAAAGTATTTCTAACAGGTGTCTCCTACAAGGCCCACCACATACTTGGTGCCACTCAACATGCAGCATCTATATTCATTAGATTAAATCTTTATACTAATTCTGTAAAGCAGGGACGTTCCTTGATACTTTACATATGAAGAAACTGAGGCCCAGAGGGGTTACGCAGAAACTTGTACAAGGGACATCTGACTAGTTAGGGAGCGGAGCCGGGACCCAGACTGTGCGTGTCAGATTCTGCAACTTCACTAAAACCCACTTTCCATTCCTTTAACTTCCACTACAGTGGGGTCCTCTGTGGTTGGACTTGACCATGTGATTATGGTTTTGTCCATACACTCCCAGTTCTAGAATTAGTACAGATTTGACTCCTCTTTATTCTGAGATAGATAAACCAGGAAATCTATCGTAAAAGAGTTAAATATGAAAAGCTCTTCTGACATTTAAATTTATACTCCTCAGGGTAGTAATAGTGCCAGTGGTTGAAGCCAAGGAGGTCTGCACGGGATTCGGCTGGATGGGGGACAAACTGAGGAGCCCCAGGTAGCCGTGACATGCCCTTTATTGAACTTGGGTAGACACTGAAAGGATGGGGACTTCTGCCTTCCTTCAGCTCGTGGGGGCAGACAAGCTAGCCTAAGAAGCTTTTCCCCCATAGGAAGTCTGCGCTGGGAAATCCACGCAGGTGGAAAGCCTCGGAGCCTTACACAGTGGCCAGAAAGAATGACTGGTTCCCAATCAACTTTAATGACGATTACTGACAAGAACATGGCACCTGCCGGCTTCATCACGGTCACTCAGAATAATCTGGTACCTGCTGGCCTGAGAGCCTATTAACTCATTTTCCCCATAGAACGCAGCGTCCGCCTCTCTCTTACCACCATCATGATGCTTGATACTATTTGGCAAGATTGTCATCTAGAATTGATTAAATTTCTTCTCCTTTTTTTTTTTTAAACCTCAATGGATTTAGGCGGTACATGTTGAATTCTGTCACGTGTTTCCTGCATAGTGGTAAGTCTGGGCTTTCAGTGTCCCCAACATCCAACTAGTTTACACTGTACCCATGAGGTGGGTCTTAAGCCCCAGGGTGGAGCCTGTCCCAGGACTGACGGGCTGAACCACTGACAAAGTCAATGGATCGGCTTATAGCACCGGCTGCCCACTGTGAGTGGATCGGCTTATAGCACCAGCCCACTGTGAGTGGATCGGCTTATAGCACCAGCCCACTGTGAGTGGATAGGCTTATAGCACCAGCCCACTGTGAGTGGATAGGCTTATAGCACTAGCCCACTGTGAGTGGATCGGCTTATACCACCAGCCCACTGTGAGTGGATCGGCTTATAGCACCAGCCCACTGTGAGTGGATAGGCTTATAGCACCATCCCACTGTGAGTGGATCGGCTTATAGCACCAGCCCACTGTGAGTGGATCGGCTTATAGCACCAGCCCACTGTGAGTGGATCGGCTTATAGCACCAGCCCACTGTGAGTGGATAGGCTTATAGCACCAGCCCACTGTGAGTGGATCGGCTTATACCACCAGCCCACTGTGAGTGGATCGGCTTATAGCACCAGCCCACTGTGAGTGGATAGGCTTATAGCACCAGCCCACTGTGAGTGGATCGGCTTATACCACCAGCCCACTGTGAGTGGATCGGCTTATAGCACCAGCCCACTGTGAGTGGATCGGCTTATACCACCAGCCCACTGTGAGTGGATAGGCTTATAGCACCAGCCCACTATGAGTGGATAGGCTTATAGCACCAGCCCACTATGGAGATACCAAAGTATGTCCCTGTGCTCCGTGGCTGGCTTAGCTACTTGCACCAGTTTGCAAAAAACAGTGGGAAAAGCCAAAAAGTGAGGTGAGTGGAGTATGTTTTACAAGACAGAAGAAGCAACAGTGAGATCATTGTGCTCCTGCCCCTGACCCTAGCCACTGATGGAATTGTTGGGAGAGACCAATTAACACACAGCTTGGCTTCTCTGTGGAGGCACCACTGGCAACTGCATCAAAACTGATGGATGTGATGTGACCTTGTACTAGCAATCCATTTCCCTGTTGCTGTTCTTCTTGACATATGAATGTTGGTGTCAGAATGCATTTGTCTGCAGAGATAAACACCATAACGACCATCCAGACCACCACCTCAATGAGCAACCCTTTCTACTCTAAAAGCAAGCTACGACCAAAAGGTCTTTTTATGAAATTTATGTTTTGATACATTTCAATCAGACAGGAACAGACTTTGTGGAGACTGAAGCTTAGATAATTTTGCCTTAATCAACTAAATACAAAATTATGAAGATGAATGCCATCCCTCCCCTTTCCCTCAGGAGCCATCGGGAAGGGACATGAAGTTTTAGCTTTATTAGCTTCAGAGTACATCTTCTGATTTCTGTAAAAATCTAAGTGGACTAGTTATGGCTGAGATAGTGAGAGTTTAAACATTTCTGCATACCATATAACTTAACTAAAGATACGTGTGCTCATACATTTACAAGTAATGAGGTTCTCTTGAAAAACATCTCAACAAACACAAATAAAATGATGGAAATTCTGACACTATGAGAAAGGAACTTCAACTTGCCCAGGTGCAATGGATTCCAACAAATTAGGTTTCAAAAGCTTAATTAGTTTTTAAAATGGTTGGAGAACCCGTAAGTTGCCACTGTATGCTATCAAACCACCATATGCAGAAAAGGGATAAATAAGGAAAAAGAGATGAATAGATTCTTTGTGCTGGCAAGCTGGTGTCCAGCACAGCCTGAAATAAAGGAGCCCGTATATAAACACAGAACATCAATGAACTCAGAGTTTTCTTGAGAATGGAAAGGAATAAAGAAGGTGAGGTCACTTTGATAAAATCTCAAGTCAAGGGAAGGTTCATGGGAGGTTGGGCTCTGCGTATCTGGTACAGCAGCCCAGCAATGCTCTCTGGAACCCAGTGGAATGCGATTAGCATATGTTGTGACAAATGGCACCACATCCAGCTGCAGGCAGGTGTCCACTCCGATTCCTGAAGGAAAGTCAAGTTCAGCCAACTTCAAATTCTTAATCAGAGATCTGGAAATGCATGCTAATGAAATTTTCGCATGATATTAGATTTGCCACTACTGTAAACACAGGCAGACATATGGAAATCGATGGACCTGCCTACAATTAAAAAAATTTATTTCAAGAAAACCTCTGACCAGATGTTATGCTTTGCCTGTGGCCACTGAAAATAGAACACATAGAGGAATTAAGTTTAAACCGAGTCCAGGAAATATTTAAATAAGCTATGATAATAAGACAGAAGAGCTGGCCCTCAGAAAATGTTTCCATGGGAACATCTATTTTTTTTCTTCCTTGTGATATCTTAAATTAGAATACATATACATCAGGGTTGAAAATCTTCAGTGTACAAACCCAAAAGTAACACCACAGGCCTCTAGCACCTGTCCCTTTCCCAGCAGGGACACTTCCTCTGCTGTCATCCACAGCTCCAGGTCTGATTTGTGTTCCCCACAAATGAACTTAATACTTGCCTCTCTCAGTTTACCAAGGTTTGGATATGAGAGAAAATAAATTCAGGGCTCAGACTGTATCTTAATAAGCATCAGGAATCATTCTTATCTTCCTTGCTGTCTCAAAAAATACCACTGCCACATGACTTTTGCTGGTTTGAAATAACAAAGCTCACTTACAAGAAATTAGGGGAACAGTTTATGTCCTATTAAATATCTTAACAAAATTGAGTTGGTTATTTAGAAATACATAGCTACAAGACCATTTTTTCTTTTCTTTTCTTTTTTTTTTTTGAGACAGAGTTTCACTCTGTTGCTCTCAGTAGAGTGCTGTAGCATTACAGCTCACAGCAACCTCAAACTCTTGGGCTTAAGCAATTCTCTTGCCTCAGCCTCCCATGTAGCTGGGACCACAGGCCCCTGCCACAACGCCCAGCTATTTTTCAGTTGTAGTTGTCATTTTTGTTTGACAGGCCTGGGCTGGGTTCGAACCTGCCAGCTCCGATGTATGTGGCTGGCACCCTAGCTGCTGACCTACAGGTGCTGAGCCTACATAGCTCCAAGAGCATTTTCATCGGGATTCCCCTCAAAAAGCTAGCAAAGAATCAGAGACATGTTAATTTCCATTTGACAGAGCTGGCAAGGCGAATGACCTAGGAAAAATGTTAATCTAGGCACTTGGATTATTACCCATTTAGCTTGGGGTCGCCGTCCACTCTAGTATTATAGAACGGCTTAATAGGCACCAAAAGATTCCCTATGGGGCCTTTAAGCAGAAAGCTATTGCAGGTGTTGTGTTTATGGAGGATTAAAAATTTAGTCAATGTACATGCAAAGCACTGAGCGGGTTCGGCCTGTTTGATTAAGACACGATGGCTTGCAAGAGTGTGTGTCACAGAAAGTCACTGGCACCAAAGTTGTCATCAAATAGACTTATCTGCTGCAAACAATACACTGAGAGCTTTAGCACAAAAATCTGTAGTGATATTACTCTCAGGGTACAAGAATGATCCCAGATAATTGTCAACAAGCCAACCAATTTAATTAGATACCTGTACATTTGACCAGTCGTTCTCCAAGTGTGGTCGCTGGAACCCCAGCATCAATCAGTATCTGGTTACTTGTTTGACATGCCAATTTTGGACCCCATTTCAGATCTCTTTCTCTGGAATTCAGAGGGAAAGGCCTGCAAGTGTTTTAACAAGTCTTCCCTCCACGTGTTTCTGATGTGTGCTAAAGTTTAAGAGCCACTGTCCTAGAGGGCGGTCATACACCTTCTGTCTCACCTGCTTGCAGAATCAAGATACACTCACAGAGGGGGAGCTTGAAGGTCGTTCAAGTAAGGAATGGCAATTTTTTTTTTTTTTTTTGTAGAGACAGATTCTCAATGTACCGCCCTCCGGTAGAGTGCCGTGGCGTCACATGGCTCACAGCAACCTCTAACTCTTGGGCTTACGCAATTCTCTTGCCTCAGCCTCCCCAGCAGCTGGGACTACAGGCGCCCACCACAACGCCCGGCTATTTTTTTATTGCAGTTTGTCCAGGGCTGGGTTTGAACCCGCCACCCTCAGCATATGGGGCTGGCGCCCTACTCACTGAGCCACAGGCGCTGCCCAGGAATAGCAATTATTTTGTTTTTTTCTTTTAAGGCACCTGCCTATTACAAAATTTCTCCAGTGATTTCTAAAAATTCTCTTGAGACACTCCTCCCAGCTGCCTCCCCAACCCCAATTCTTCTCAACCAGATTCTAACTAGGCAGTTAGACCGTAAGGTCTCTCTGATGGTAGAAGGGGCTGAGACCAGCAGCAGACACACGTCACTGGGCTGCCAGACACCTGTTGGTGGGGGCTGAGTATAAGGTGCTTATGAATTTGGCATCCTAAGGTATTGAGGAATATGTTTAAAACTTCAAGACTTTTTTCAAAGAAGAGTTAATATTTAACATCTATTGGTAAACACTTTATGACTTTTGGGTTTAATCTCTACACACATATGCAAAGTCAAGTTAGAGCAGCAGTTCTCAACTTGTGGGTTGTGACCCCTTTGGGGGTCTTCTGTCTATCAGATATTTACTTTATGATTCACAACAGTAGACAAATTACAGTCATGAAGTGGCAATGAAAATAATTTTATGGTTGGGGGGGGCACCACCACATGAGGAGGGTGGCATTAGGAAGGTTGAGAACCACTGAGTTAGAGTAACTCAAAGGAAAAAAAAGGCATTTCAAGATGTCTATGGTGAGCTATTTTTCTTACCCTTCACCATCCATTTACACAAGAGAGGTGAATCAAAACAGTCTCGCAAAAGCCTTATGAATGAGACTAAGAATCAGTCAGTGCAATTTCCCAGTGTCAGGCTATTCATTTACTGTGGCTGCCATAACAAATTACACGATCTGGGTGATTTTAAACGACAGGAATCAATTCAATTCACACTTCTGGCTGCCAGAATTCTGAAATCAAGGTGTTGCCAAGGCCCTGCTCCCTCTGGAGGCTCTGAGAGACAACCCTTTCCTTGTCTCTTCCAGCGTCCAGCGGCTCTGGGCATCCCTCATCTTGCGCACTCCTCAATCCAATTTCTGCCCCCATGTCACACTGCTTCTTCCTCCTCTCGGTATGTCTTTTCTAAGGACACTTGTCATTGGAATTAGCGCCCATATGAATAATCCAGGATGATCTCTTTATCACACATGGCTTAACTTTATCTGCAAAGATTCTTTTTCCAAACAAGGTAGCAGCCACAGGCTCGGGTGTGGGAATGTGAAGCCATGTTTTTGCCTACCTCACAGTCAGTAAAACATCCAGCAGGGAAGTTTGGCTGTCCTCTTGAGAACGGGTCTATCTAACTAGAGCTGATGCTTGTGGGTGTTTGCTGGGGTTCTCTTTTCATCCAATAAATAGATTTCCTTGGGACTCCAGGTCAGTGTTTTTTGTTTTTTTTTTTAACTGCATTAGAAAAATTTTCAGAAGAGAGATGCACTTTCAAGAAGACCTCACAAAAAGACCAAAAGATTCGAGGTGGGGACAAATATAGATCTAGATGTCAGAAGTCACACAGTAGTCAGGAGACATTTCATCCTCAGCTCCTTCACTTATATTCACATTTCTTTCATTTATTCACATGTTCAACAAATAAGACTTGGTTGTGTACATATTTGTTTAAAGGAGCGGTTCTCAACTTGTTGGCTGCGACCCCTTTGTAACAATGAAAATACATCATGGCATTAGGAAGGTTGGTTTACTGGTATGGTTAAAGACCCACCCAACACCAGCCTATGTGGGTTTAAAAACACTATGTGGGTTTTTACTTAATCTCTCCATGCCTCAGTTTCCTCATCGGTAAAACACAGAGTAATAAGAATACTTGGATAGGAGATTGTTAAGTAGGATTAAAGAAATGAAGAGGGTGCTTAGAAGTCTTGCTAAATCAATAAATAATATAAATGTGCCAGGCTCTGTGTAAACCTTTGGAATGAACATGACAAATTAAAGAGCACTTTCTAGCATGCTTTTCAAGCATTTCCAAAAGAATGAATGGCCCTCATTGTGATGGTGCAAAAGAAATCAACAAGATGCAGAGTTGAGGGGTGTGTAAAGTGGGGGCCCTCGCTTAGTCTGGGAGGAGCTGGCTCTCAGGGGGTGTTCTGAGGAGTAAGTGACAGAGGAAGTTCATGACAGAGAGATGTTGTTTCTTAAAAAAAACAAAAAACAAAAACAGATTGTTTGATACTTAACAATGATGAGTCGAGCAGCATTCCACTGATGAATTCCACTGAGTGATGGATAAAATGTTTTACAGTGCATGTAACCACAGAACCTAGACTAGAGGGGGTGAACATGAGCAGAAGATTCTCCTTGAATAATAAAGAAAAAAATCCCATGACAATGGACATACTTGGACATGTATGTCTTGACCTACAAGGTCAAAATGTCCTCAAATCATCAATCTCCTTCTGTCTCCCTGTGTAGAGTGCTGGGCCAGTATCATAGCTCAGAGCAACTTCAAACTCTTGGACTGCAGCAATCTCCTTACCTCAGCCTCCCGAGAAGCTGGGACTACAGGCATCCACCACCACACCCGGCTACTTTTTCTGTTTTTAGTAGAGAAGGGTGTCCCTCTTGCTCAGGCTGATCTTGAACTTGTGAACTCAAGCAGTCCTCCCACCTCGGCCTCTCAGAGTGCTAGGGTTACAGGTGTGAGCCACCTGCCAGGCCCTCAAATCGTCTTGAAGAGAATCTTTTCTCTGCCTGGAGTAGCCCCTGAGCTGGACTCTTCAGGAGTATCAATCACACCCTATTCCAATTTCAATTCTCCACAGGTATAGGAAGCACTTGCTATGTGCCAGCGCTACTGGCCTGTCCTACACTGCCGCCTGCAGCTGTCACCACCTCTGACAAAATGCTAGATCACATGTGCTTGTAGTAGCAGACGCATATGACATTCTAAAGATATGTACATTTCTGGTTATAATTTAGCACAGACTAGATTTGCCTTCCAACTTTTCTCTCTTTTGCTCCCATGCCGGTTAGCAATTGTACCATTCTCACTCTTTCTTAAATCTTCATGAATACTGACGAGACCCACAGCCAAGTTTTGATTATCTCTCTACCCGCCTCTGTTCTCTATCTCTGTGTCCGTAAGTGGCAAGTGGAGATGATATTAGCACCTACCTCACAGGATTGTCCTGGGATTAAAACAATTAACATATGGATTTCAAATGGTGTCTGGTTCATAGGAACAGCCCACTAAGTGTTAAACCATTATTGTTATGAATACAAGTGTCAGTAGGAAACCTCTTCATGCAAAACAAAATAAAAGCAAACAAGAAAAAGCAACAACCAGCCATCACTGCCCACTGGAGCTGTTCTGCCATCATTAGCATATGATTTGGGGCAAGTAGCTGTTCTCTGCACGCCTCAGGGTTCTCAAGGGTAAAGCGTGTTGAAAGTAATGAGTTGTTCTCCGGCTGTAAGTCTTCAGAACTCTGTGTTTCTAAATCCTTCAGTACTTATGTTGATCTAGGATTTTACTAATGGTCCTGTTCTTCTTATGCCTTGCAGGGAAAGAACCCTAAAACAGCTGGAATTATAGGCTGGGGAGGAGGGGAGGCGTTTCTGTGTTGACAAGGCTTTCTTCCCCTGGTGAAACTTGAGCTCAAACAGCTTCTGTAAATCGTTACTCAAAGGGCACAGGGAGCAGATGGTTGAGCGTGAGCTCCAAGTCACTAGCTTGGGAAAGAACTTGGGAAAATCACGGTAAAATCTGGAGATGTGGGCATTTTCTAATTGATTTAGGACATAGGAAGTTTTGGTGAAAATTTGCTTGAGAACAGGGTGAGACAATTAATCATTACCCAGGTATCACATAATACATTTGTGGTTGGAGTTCCAACTGATGTGATATTTTGTTTTATTCTTTCCATATCTTTCATTTCTTTTCTTTTCTTTCATTTTCTCTTGTTTGGCCAACTGCTGGCAACTTCAGCAATCGGCACTAACCCTCTTCTGGTTCAGGGCTTATATTCTTTTCTTTAGCTCTTACCTGCCATCTTCATTGCTAAATATCTTATTATCGCTTCACCTCTCAAGCTGAAAAGTAGCATTGCTGCTGTTTCTTCTGAAGTCACTGGAATATCGTACAAATTAATAGCAACACCCAGGGGTCTGCCATTATTCATTACATTTTCATGGTCTTCAGAAACAGGTTTAACCCAAAGTCTGTCTAGTTGTTGTTCCCACCAGGGAGGAGGAGACTTTTCTGGAAAGCCAAGTGATCAGCCATAAAGCTGTGAGCGTGGCAGATTCTAGTTGACTGGCCTTGTATTTCTCTGCCTTTGGCTCCTGGCTTCTGAATACCAGGCACTTCCAGGCTGTAGCAGCTCATGTCTGTGGGGCAGAACGGTACCCTTGGTCTGGCCCAGCCGGTTTACCAGGGAGCCTGACTGTTAATTCAATGATTCATGGCTTCCTTGCCTGGGGAATTTTCAGATTAGGGGGAGGAGGGAAGAAACCTGACAGATTTATGGTTGTCCTAATACACGTAAGCAGTGCAGAACTGGCTTCTGAGCTCACTCTTGGATATAAACACCAAATGGATAAAACCTGGAAAGCGTGGCCCATTTTTCCTGCTCTGCCTATGCTGCTGCAGGTGGGGCTTTTACAGGGTGGCCCTGCTGCCCCTGCATACCCAGGTAACCTAAGAGAAGTGAACATTCTCGGGCCCCACCCAGGATGCTGAATCAGAAATCCTGGGAGTGACACCCAGCAATCCATGCTGACACCTGCCCTCTGGGGAGTCCTGAGGTGGACTTGAGACTGAAAACTCCTGGTGTGCAGGAGGGCAGATTCATCTCCTCTATCTCTGTATCTGCCACTCTTGACCTGGAAGGTCCTGTCTCACCTGCCACGGTCATCAGGTCAATTCCAGGATGACACGGAGCCCTCCTCCTGTGGCTGAATTAGATGCCCCTACAGGCAGGTGCAGAGGGGCCAGCACATGCCCTCTCATGGCAATGATAAAACCAACTGCATCTTAACTTTCTGTCTGATTCCACCTCCCTCAGGATTGCGATCATCTGAGGGCAGAGCGTGGACTTCACCTTCCCCTTTCCCTAGTGTCCAACAAATACACAGTGACTATGGGCTGCGGGGGAGCAAGAAGAGAGATTTTATTTAAAAAAATTTAACAATTCTGAAATACTGAGAAGACATTCAGTATGATATATAATACTTTCCATAAAAAAGGACGGATTTTTCCCATCACAGGAAGACCCACAATGCAGTACTTGACACCTGGGTTTGAATTCTTTCACAGAACTATGTGGCTTTAAATCTGGAGATCTAGGAAATTTAATTCACTTCTCTTAGTGTCAGTTTCTTCCTCTGTAAAATGGAGATGTTATCTTTCCATAGCAATTTTGCAAGTTAGAAATAATGTACAGAAGTATCTGGGACACAGCAGGTGCTAAGTAAATGGCAACTGATGTTATTATTCATCAGTTAGAGTTTATTTCCTATTTAGTTAAAAGCAATTTACTTTACCATTCTTTTTTTTTTTTTTTGTAAGAGACAGAATCTTGCTATGTTGCCCAGCCCGGCCTTGAACTCTGGGCTCCAAACAATCCTCCTGCCTCAGCTTCCTGACTAGCTGGGACTCCAGGCATGCACCAACATGCCAGCTTATTTTAGTCATTTTAAAAAATAGGACTGTGGTTTCCTCTAAGGCCCCCAACTTTCCATAGGATTTTAAAGAAAAACGCTTTGCTGTTTCAAAATGAAAAGTGTTCAAGGAATAATTCACTGGAATCTAAATTACCTGTGAGTGCCTTTTACAGATTAAAACTGCAAGCAAACAGGATGACCTACAATGTGTGTGTTTTAGAGAACGAGAGAGAGAGCACACACTTTAACATAAAGTCACTTTATTTTCTGTAAACCCTTTCTAATGTACCGATTTTTCCAGACATTCTACACTTCTTCCCCCTGTTGAAGACAACGACTATGATTCATGCAAGGTGAAAAGAAAATAACATTTATGTCTTTCCATGAGAGTTGTTCAATAAGCAGATGACTGCTTGCAAATGGGCCTGCTTTGTGAAAACTCTTTGGTGAACCCACCAGCTAAGTGAATAAAAGTGAGGGTCATGGAGGGAGTGCTGAGTAAACTCCAGGGAGCTGATTGTTGGCATAACCCAAATATGTCCTAGTGTATGTATATATAGCATACCCCAAATGTACAGTCACCTCAGTAAAAATCCCTGTGGCTTCCTAGTTTCTGCTGTTTAATCCTGGGCTGGTCAGGCATATGATTGATGAGAACAGGTCAGCTAACAGGTCAGCTAGAGAACAGGTCCTCTTCCAGGAATGCAAATTTGGGACTGAACAGCAGTCAGCAGGTGGCTTGACGGAGCCTAGACTTGTGCACAAAGGAGGCAGATACACAGTCATGGATGTCACCTCTGGCCGTGTCACCTCCAGAACTGTTTTGGTCTTAATGGCTTTCCAAGTTCCAGTTAAGAGTTCGACATAACTCCGGTTCTTTTTTGGCCCTTGGGCTCCCTGAGTGTCTTTGCTAGCATCTCACCAGTTCTGTGTTTTTGCTTCACTACCCACCTGGTATCTGCAAGTAAGACCCACACTGGCCATAAGTAGTGTTGTATCAACAACAACTGCTTATGGGTACTTTAACATTTGGAAGTGAGGTCTGGGTATAGGCTCCTTATCTCTGTGTATAAATAGTTGTTGAGATATAGAGCAAGAGCCCTTAAAATGAAGCTTGTCATCCAAATAATTACTGTGGAATGAGCTAGTACTACTAAGACCCAGAAGAGAGCTGACGGTGAACAAATGAACTAAACAGGTTCCACTCTTCAGTCTTGAATAACAAACAAAAGTGGAGTAATTCAGCACATCACCAGTGGAAAAGGTGTGGGGATGCTCCCAGCCTCACAATCAAAAGATTAAGGTGTTTCTAAGTTTAGGGGGTGCTATTTACTTCTCTTTCAAAATTTCATAAAACTACCCCCAAGGGGGAGAATTGAGGTGCCAACAATGCTCTGATTTGGGGGTGGGGGAGCAATTAATGTAAGTTGCTTTTCTTTAATTCACTTCACATCGTCTTGGAGAAACAATAAGAAATGTTATATAGAAAAACATTAACTCTCAGTTGATTTTGACCAATTGTTACTAATCTCCCTCAACATGCTTAATTGAAAAGTAGATTGCAAAATTGGAAGAACAATAGTTTGAGGCAAAATGAATGTCAAGGAATAATGGTTATGTAATATTGTTTTAAGATAATGGCCATCACTATAAAAGACCCGGTTCATTCCTAACATTTCTTTGTAAGTGGAATCCTCTGCTGAGGCTACCTCAGGGTCCTTGAAGGGGTTGCTCTGAACTGGTATTTCATGCTGCCAGGATTTTTCTGCTGATAGCAGAGGACTTTAACAAATGGATGAACATACCATTCTTATGGCTGGGAAGAATCAACATTGTTAAAATGTCTATACTTCCAGAGCAATCTACCAATTCAACGCCATCCCTATTAAAATACCAACATCCTATTTTCAAGACTTGGGAAAAAATGATTTCTGCATTTTGTATGGAACCAAAAAAAACCCTGTATAGCTAAGGTATAGCTAAGTAATAAAAACAAAGCCTGGGGTATCAGCATATCAAAATTTAGGCTGTACCACAAGGCCACAGTGATCAAGACAGCATGGTACTGGCACAAAAATAGAGACATAGACATTTGGAATCGAATAGAAAACCAGGAAATGAAACTAACAACTTACAACCACCTAATCTTTGATAAACCAAACAAGAACATACACTGGGGGAAAGACTCCCTATTCAATAAATGGTGCTGGGAGAACTGGATATCCACATGTGAAAGACTGAAACTGGACCTGCACCTTTCTCCACTCACAAAAATTGATTCAAGATGCATAAAAGACTTAAATTCAAAGAATAAAATGATAAAAGTCCTCCAAGAAAGCATAGAAAAAACACTGGAAGATATCAGCCTAGGCAAAGACTTCATGAAGAAGACTGCCATGGCAATAGCCACAACGAAAATAAACAAATGGGACTTCATTAAACTGAAAAGCTTCTGTACAGCTAAGGAGACAACAACCAAAGCAAAGAGACAACCTACCCAATGGGAAAGGATATTTGCATATTTTGAATCAGACAAAAGCTTAATAACTAGGATCTATAGAGAACTTAAATTAATCCACATGAAAAAACCAACAATCTCATACATCAATGGGGAAGAGAGATGAACAGAACCTTCTCTAAAGAAGACAGACGAATGGCTAGCAAACATATGAAAAAATGCTCATCATCCCTAATTGTTACAGAAATGCAAATTAAAACCACTCTGAGATATCATCTAACACCATATCACAAAATCTCAAAACTGCAGATGCTGGTGTGGATGTGGAGAGAAGGGAGGAGAGAAGGGAACACTTTTGCACTGCTGGTGAGACTGCAAACTAATACAACCTTTTTGGAAGAAAGTATGGAGAAACCTCAAAGCACTCAAGCTAGACCTCCCATTTGATCCTGGAATCCCATTACTGAGCACCTACCCAGAAGGAAAAAAATCCTTTTATCATAAGGACACTTGTACTAGACTGTTTATTGCAGCTCAATTTACAATCACTAAAATGTGGAAACAGCCTAAATGCCCCTCAGTCCAGGAATGGATTGGCAAGCTGTGGTATGTGTATACCATGGAATACTATTCAGCCATTAAAAATTGAGATTTTTCAGCATTTGTACTAACCTGGATGGGGGTGGAACACATTATTCTTAGTGAAAGCATCACAGGAATGGAGAAACATGAATCCTATGTATTCAACTTTGATATGAGGACAATTAATGATAATTAATCACACAGTGGGGGTGGGGGAAGGGGAGAACAGACAGATAAGAAGGAAGGAGGGGTGAGGGAAAGGAAAAGAAAAAAAAAGAAAAGTAAATAGTGCAGTTTGGTCAAAATTAAATCCAATTTATGTGTGAATCAGTCACTACTAAATGTAGCTAAATACAAGGAAAAAAGAAAGTAATTATAGTATATTCATAGGAGAAAATCAAAGACAAAAAGAAAATTCATAAAAGAGATCAAAAAGAAAATAAAGCAATTACTCTAAAAATAGTGTTGATGATACAGGTAGCTGATTTTAAAGAAATGACAAAATCTAAAAAAAAAAATAAAATAAAAACAAAAATATCTGACAAGCTAGAATTTTACATGAAGCAAAATATCCACCAGAAATGAAAGTGTGTATTTCCAACTGATCTGCACTAAACGGTATCCAAAAGGAGCTATTTCAGAAAGAAAATAACCTGAGGTAGAACCTAAAAATAAAAGAAGTACAGAACTCTGAAAAGTTCTGGGAATCCTAAGTTTTTATTGATAGTTGTTTTTTTTTTTTTTTTTTTTTGTTGTTGTTGTTGTAGAGACAGAGTCTCACTGTACCGCCCTCGGGTAGAGTGCCATGACGTCATAGGACTCACAGCAACCTCTAACTCTTGGGCTTACGCGATTCTCTTGCCTCAGCCTCCCAAGCAGCTGGGACTATAGGCGCCCGCCACAATGCCTGGCTATTTTTTTGTTGCAGTTTGTTTTTTTGTTTCTTTTTTATTTTATTTATTTTTTTATTAAATCATAAATCATTAGTATGATCATGGGGTACCATACACTTGGTTCATAGACCGTTTGACACATTTTCATCACACTAGTTAACATAGCTTTCGTGGCATTTTCTTAGTTATTTTGCTAAAGCCTTTACATTCCACATTTAAGAATAGGAAGGGGGAAAGGGAGGGGAGGGAGGGGGGAGGTAGGTGGAGGGAGGGGGATTAATGGGATTACACCTGCGGTGCATCTTACAAGGGAATATATTTTTGTTGCAGTTTGGCCAGGGCTGGGTTTGAACCCGCCACCCTCATCATATGGGGCCGGCGCCCTACTCGCTGACCCACAGATAGTTAAAGCAGGGAATCAACATACTCTGCAATGGGTCAGATACTAAGCATTTTCGGTTTTGCAAGCCAATATGACCTTTGATGCATATTATTTATTATTTTTATTTAAAAAATCTTTGAAAATATAAAAATAGTATTCTTAGTTCACAGGTAAAAAATAAACAGACTGGGAACTAGATCAGGCCCATGTCCTAATGCGGATTGCTAAACTCTGGTTTAAAGCAACAACAATAATATAGTCAGGAATGTAAAATATATGTTGGATTACAACTTAATAAAACAAAAACTTCAAAATGCAAAAAGAAATAAAAAATAGAGAACAAAAGACCCAGTTGAGTAACGTGTCCATTGTTACAGACTGCATGGGGCAGGGTTTGCCTGGGAACCAAATCAGGCACACTACTATTTTGTAAGGCCTATGAGCTAACAGTTTCTATGTTTTCAAAAGGTTGAAAATAAAATCAAAAGAACAACATTTTGTGACAATGTTTAAGCACATAAAATTCAAGGTTCAGTGTCCATACGTACAAAGTTTACTGGGACACAGCAGGCCCGTTTGTTTATGCATTGTCTGTGTTTGCTTTTGCAATACAACAGAGCTGAACCATTAGAACAATGATCTGATGACTGCAAGGCCTGAAGTATGCATCTTGACTCCTCGATCTTTTATAGAGAACATTTGCCAGCCTCTGCCACAGAGCCCTGTCCTGCTCTCTGTAGCACTTATCTGCTTTCAAGCCTGTGGGTCCTGCAGGGAGAAATCATATCTGTAATGCCAGTGATGCTTCTGCAGGGTACAACATCAACTTGACATTAACATATATTTTTCAAATAGTTGAATCATCAACAACTGCCTTTTTTGGACATTTTGCTAATCAGATACAAAAATATGATAGACTGACCATGCTTTAGGTTTAAGTTTAACTAGGGCCACAGAAGTGTAAGAGTGTGTGCATGTGTGCTCTGAGTGAATATGGATGTGTGTGGACAGATAGTCCTTCCTTATTATCTGCAGTGGATTGGTTCCAGGACCTTTCCGGATACCACACTCTAAGCATATCCAAGTCCCACCGTCAGCCCTGTGGAACCAGTGAGTCGGAAAACCACTGTTTACTCAGGCTTCTCATCCCTTGAATACTGGGGTTTTGATTCTCACTCAGTTGACAAAAGTCTAACCAACACCCACACAGTTCAATCCCATGTTGGTCACGGCTCAACGGCATGTATGTTCCCAAACTAAACTAAAATTTCAAGAAAGCTACAGCAAGAAAGCCCACACACAGTCAAGTTCAAGCTGAGTTCAACTGGGCTGAGTTCTAAACCGGTTCCACATATTAGTGCTGATACCTTTGACAAGTCACTTGTCCTCTTGAATATAAAATGGGGATAAAACCTAGCTCTTTGGGTTCTTGTGAGGGTAAAATGGATGATGTATGTAAAATTCCTAGTCTAAGGCTGGGCACATGGTATATGTTAAATGACAGCTAAGAGTTCAGTGGATGCCTTGGGGAGTGACCTGATAATGAGTGGAGGGGCCGACATGGGGGAGAGGGGTGCTTGAGCTGGGCTGGAGCTAGTTCTTGGATCCCAAGGGAAGGCAGGGCTCAGAGATGCTGGGCACAGGCAGAGGAAATCCAGAAAAGTGTGGCAGCAGCAGAGGGTTGGGGAAATGTGGAAGGACCAGAGGGGCAGAGAAACAGCTCAGTGCACAGCCCGGGGATTAGAGTTGTGGCTGTCACCTGAAATAGCAGAGATGTGACAAATGTTTTCCAACCGGCAGTGGCAGGTGCAAAGTAGTGTTCAGAAAGTGCCTGATCATCTTCCCCGTGTGCTGGGCTTTCAGCTTCTTCACAATTCTAGCCGGGAATGCCCTGGGTGTGCTCAGATGCATGTAGTCCACTGTGCACTGGTACAGTCATGATTTGCCAAACTATGTGGGGGTCCCATGATTAGTTGTGCTTTTCTAGCAATTCCTGGACTGGGGTCACTTCAAAAGTGCATTCAGGAGACAACTTCTCCTGGTCCTGGATTCTGCATGCAGTTTAGGAAATTAAAAAAAAATACAAACTAGAGGGTGGTTCTGCGAAACTTTTAAACCAAACAAGAGAAACTCGGACTAAAATACTGTTTAGTGCAGGTGGCTTTATGCTCTGAGGGATTCAGAGCCTGCTGATTTTTGAGGTCTGTTCATGACATCGCTCACAGCATGTATATTACTTGAAAAAGCCTAAAAATACTCCGCAGTCTAGCTTGACTGCAGGCTGTCAGAATGTTATATTCTGATTTTTATACTTCCTGCTGATATTTGGACATTTTCACGAGTATAATGTTCACCCTCATTTTGTTTTTCTTTATAAAAGTAGATTGCAGATGAATAAGGTTTAAGGAAGGCTTCCGCAGGAAAGAATTTGTGTTATATCCTGCTATTTTTTTTTTCAGTTGTTCTGGATAAAAATCATTTTGTCTCCGTTGTTTATCTGTGAACCTGATGTTAGGTTCAGGATGGACAGCCTGATGCTGAGATCAGGTCCACAGATATAACCGGAAATCAGCCCCATGAGAGTTCCCTGTGGGGAAGGTCTCACTTCTCAGGACATCTCCCCCTTCCTGGCCTAGTCCAGGACCACACATCTCTTGGATGTAGTTGGTGCCATGATTTGTCATAGAAGGTCTGAGCTGGAAGGTGGCTCTGGGACCTGATGGTTCATCACCTCATTTTACAGAGATGACAACTGAGCCCTTTAGGGTTTCAGTCTAAAACTAGAAAGTAGTTAAGGGACAAAGGATAGATCTAACTCATGGAAAATGTGTATTTTGAGCACACTCTGCTGCCACCTTTCTAAACATATGAGCCTTGCCCTGATCTGGTGTTTAGCAAGCTCCACAGGCCGAGGACACAGGCTTCACCTGGGCAATGACACCCTCGGGTCCCAAGAGACTGGTGGCCAGGATGAAGGAGAAGTGTGGCAGCCACTCTCCTGAGTTTTTCAGAACAACACACAGTAATAGTTTTCTGTTTCCATTTTAAGAATTCAATAAACACAACTGTCCAAATTAATTAGGAAAACAGAGAGGGCCATGTATAAGTACGGGCATATCCTGGCAGTGCCTGTGGCTCAGAGGAGTAGGGTGCTGGCCCCATATGCTGGAGGTGGCGGGTTCAAACACAGCCCCAGCCAAAAACTGCGAAAAACAAACAAACAAAAAAATACAGGCATATCCGTGACTCCAGGAACTTCTTTCATTCTTGGACCCAGTTAAAATTTTCAGTGTGCCCTTGTATTTGGCAAATGTGTGTGAATGCCACCTTTGATGTACAAGGAAAGAAAAAGCCATTCTAGTTTAAGGCGCTTATATAAGGTCTGTTGAGGTCACAGGAAGCCTCAGTGCTCGAGAATCTCTTTTAGGCTGGTGGCTTTGGGAACCACGTTACAGGAAGTCTATGAGCCCTATATCCCTACACAAATTATGACAGCAGGGACATACTGCAAATGAACTAACCAATAAAAGCAGAAGGCAGAAGAAACAGGCCATCAATCAGGTATCACGATCAAAGTTTACTGTAGTACTTACTTCCATTTAAACTGTAAATAAAACACAGAAAATAGTATTGTGACCCCATAGGCTGCTTTGTCATTCATCCCAGGCATCCTTCCATCTTTTGGCCCAAGAAATCCCCTTTCTATATAACATTATGTATTTAAATCAATTCCATTGCAATGCCAACTTTCCTCTTTTCTTGACCGTCTCTCTTGCTAGCAAGATTGGAGTGATTCCACCATCCTAACTTTGCAGAGCCCATGGGAGCGCATCTCAAAGCAGAGACCCCGCAGGGTTGGGTCAGGAAGGGCAGGGCAGCACCAGCCGGGAGTCCGGGCGAAGCAAGACTTGAAGCTCAAGGTCGCCTCTGTAGTTGATCATTTTTTTTTAATCCCTGCTCATCTGAAGTGAATCTAGCTTTCAGATACGCCTCAGGCGAAAACGAATGAATGTCATTTGAGTCAAAAAGAGGATAAACACAAGCTTGCACCTGTGATCGCTCACCTATTTAATGCACCAGTGAGAATGTAGGAAAAGCAGGGTCTCCTCAGACCAGTTCTGCTTTTGACAGATTTTACTATGAAGAAAGGTGGCTGAGGAAGCCGGCAGCCACGCTGGAAGTGTAACCAGGAGGAATGCCCAACGTGGAGGAGGCCCTTCTTCCCGGAACACCAGGTGAAGTTTGGGGGAAAATCCGCGGAGAGCAAACAACAAACCCACAATAAAAGCAAGTGGCAGGACTCTGAAGCTGCTCACCTGGACACTGGGCCACCTTGTCAGCTGATCCATTTGTGTTTGACTTGCTCATCTGTCTAGCGCTCCCAGGAAGGGACAGCGTTGGGTGTTTGGCACGTTGCTGACACTCAACAAACAACATTAATCCTTCTCATCTGACCCGACTGAGGCCTGCACAGGAAACTAACAGACACGGTTTCATCTGTCCTTCCTGCCTGGACAACTGTCATCCACCTGGGCCATGGACGATGGCTGAGCTCTCGACTCCTCGTTGCTCTTAATGTCCCTGTGTGTAAACATGTGACTGTACAGAGATGGGACTTGTTGGCCTTTTTCCTGGCCAGCATTGCACACAAATGCCTATTCTTTCCCTCTTTAGATAATAAACTCCTTGTGTGCAGAGACTGTGCCATTTACACATTAGGAACCTTCCCAGGGCCCTGAGTAGAATGTCCCTTAATCCTATTTAGTTTAAGTGCCCTGGAATGACACCAGAGCAGCAGAACGGCCCCAAATGTAAAGGACATGTGATAGCAGGGACAATACACACTACGTGACCTGTTCTGAAGACAAGACAATGTGCCCCAAACCAAAAATCAATGACTTGAAAGTGACTCCAAGTCTTCCTTCTTTTCGTAGACTCTACTGTCCCTGATGCCTGAAACCTCGGCCACTCTGACAGTGACAAATGGCTCCATAAATAAATATCTGCCAAGGAGGCAGGACAGGAAATTTAGACACAGCCTGTCCCCACCGGAGGTCACAGTTTAGGCAAACGAGGACATAGGCACAAGAAGAGATAATACTTAAAAGACACAATAATGCTGCCACAGGTACAAATCCAAAGGGCTGGGGTCAGAGGATGGGAGGAAGGCTTGGGGTGAAGGCTGGGTCCTGGGATGAGCTCTTTCAGGAGGGTGTGACCTGTGACTCTAGGCAGGTCAAGGCCACAGGGGACTTTGCGTCTCGTGGCGGGTTCTGCAGTCCCGGCAGAGGCCACTTACAGGCTTAGCTCTGAGGAAGCCGCAAGCCTCTGGGTGAAGTGAATTCAGCGCCCCACCTACTGGCCTAATTACCATGTCCTGGGCTCCCAGACTGGCTTTGACTGTGGGTTCCTTTCAGAGGGAGAGGTTGGAGCCTTCCATGGGAACAAACCCTCAGCCTGTCCTCAGGGCCTGGCTTGCCTTCTCTGGTTGTTTTGGGCAGGGCTCAAGTGGACCCTAGGTTCTAACTCCGTCTTCCCCCAAAGCCTCCCCAGGTTTTCAGCTTGGGTCCTGTCACCCCTTTTGGCACCTGCTGTTGGCTGTCCCACCTGGGTGCCCTCCCCACCCTGGCTTGCTGTGCTGGGGGTGCAACCTCACAGCGGTGCCCTCACCCCACTTAGGGGTGCGGTTCAGGCTCTAGCACTTTCCTGGGCACAGGAATCCCAGCCCCAGGCTCTGCTTCTAGGGAACTTGACTGACCTCAAAGGTTTTAAACAGCAATTCCTCGGGTGTATTTGTTTCACATGTTATCAGTCTTGAAACTGAGGCTTAGAGACAGGACGTGACCTGGTCGGTCAGGAATGAAGTGCCTGCACGCAGGCCCGGGCTCTATTCTCAGCACCCACCACACTTCCATGAACCCATCGACTGCCCTGCAGGGCTGAGAGCACACTGCAGGATCAGGGTCCCATCCCTGGTCCGAGGCTGACTCTGCCAGGAACCCTGGGCCTTCTTTGATTCCGCTGGGCAGGGAGGAAGTAAAGAAATGTGAGTACCTCCGGGCTGAGAACAGATGTGAGAACTCCCTGGGAGAGGTGGCGGACAGGCTTGAAGCCTTGGGTGAGAGGTAACAGCTTAAACTTGATAGTGAAGTGGCCTTTGTTTATGGCTGTTAGACTTTACTCAATTATCATTAAAAGTCAGGGGCAGACACTTACAGAGTGAGAGAGAGAGAGACCATGAGAGTGATGGAAAGCACCTCTGTGTGGTCCCTGGGTGGCAGCCCGGCTACACCACGTGAATAAGAAAATGTCATGCTTCATGACAGCTGACCAATCAACATGCCCAGGGGAGGTTTGCCCTAGAGTACCCTGAAGCAGCATCATCTCTGAAGGTCACAAGAGGCCACTACAGCACCATGCCATAAGCTTTCCCTTCTGCTCTCTGAGCACACCGAAGGCCATGGCTATGCAGTTTAATTTCTCACCCACACAGTAATACTCTCCTGTAAACGACTTCAGGGGTTCGCCTTTCCTGTCTCTTTACAGTGTGTGGAAGACACCAGAGGGAAAGGTAATTGGAGCAGGGAGCCCTGAGCATGCCGGCAGAGAGTTTGGGTCCCTGTTTCTTATTCTGCCATTTCTGGTCCCTGACGGGCTAAACACAAGACAGGTGACAGCCCGCCCCTCCAAAGCATAAACAACACTGATCAGTGGGAGGAGCCGGGGGACTGGGACTTTGCTAGTTGGACGAGAGATAAAATAGGAGGCATTGTGTTGTGTCTGAGCCCCTGTGGACATGGCTGTAGACTGTGCTGTAAGACACGTCCTCTTTCTCTGGGGATGGTCTTAGATTCTTCCATCACATCATACACTTGTACATGACTTTCAACCTCACGTAGAAAATGACCTGCTTCTAGTAGGTATGTGCCCACCTCCCGCAGGTGGATTCGGTTTTCAAACATGCAGAACAGGTCACATGCTCAGGGAGCACTGGTTTTGCAGACACAAAGGCAATGGGGTATCTGACATGTATGGCGTGAAATATCATTGTCTTTTTTAAACACAATTGGAGGATGCTGTATACCACAGCTGTTGTGCCCCAATTTGCTGTTTTCAGGTAACCAGGTACCTTGGAGGAGATTCCCCTGCCTTTTATAAGAAGGTCCTTCTCTTTATGACTGTGTTACACTCCACTGTGTGAACAGACTAGAAAGCATAGAACAGCGTCGTGCAATAAATCAGCTTCCCTTTCTGGTTTGCAGAAAGGGGATGGCACAATACTCCCCAGGCTGCACCATCCATCTCGTTTACCAGGGTTTGTGTGTTTTAAGTAAGGCTGCAAAGTCAGGGAAGACGCTGTAAACTCTTCTGAAATCTATGCAGCTTCCTGATAGTGTTACCTTCTCCATAAGTACAAGAGAAAATTAGTGATATTTCTCAGTAACTACACAGATGTATAGATAAGTAATCACACTGGTTCCTTTTAGATGACAAGTTTAGTCTGTTGACCAGGAAGCAGTGTTGGAAGATTCGAACATCCCTGCACCGTAACTTCTTGAACAATTCAGCCTTTGACTTCATTACAGTTTTAAGGCAAACAAAAACACTCCTACGTACAAGTTTATTGTCAAAGTAGGGAGAATTTTCTATATATCTGTATATATTTAGAATGAGAAGGCTGACAATGAATGAGAAAACTATTGTAGTTGTTTCCCTAAAGTATTCCTCAATTTCTCTGGAATATTTACTTTGACCGGTGTAGACCCAATGGGCACGTATAGTTAACAGGGAAAGATGTGAACATAGGCTGCATTGTGGGCGATTTAGAGCCCAGGAGCTTTCTGTTCTGCTTTCTGAAGCAGACTGGGAGTCTTACACATATTTATTTTCTCAACATGTTACTATAACAGGCCACTTATAGAAATCAAATTAATAACTATCAAAACAGTACATTTGATTATGCGCTTACACGTTCAAACGCACCCTACCTGAAAATCTCTTCCTCTAAGCGCTATTTTAAAATTTTAATCTTTATTAGTTTTTTCATGTTCTATCTTCCTTTGAGACTAGGCAAAGAAAAAAAAATTATGATAGCATAATGTCTTTCAAATTGTCACTCGATCAACTCCAAGGTCTAGTTATGACCACGCTGGTTACTGCATGAAGCTGTTCTATCCCCATAGCTCCAGTCTGGGCTCCACACGACAGCCTCAAAACACAGGCCTATTTGGGAGAATGTCATTTCTGTCTGAAAAATTCTTTATCTTTCCCGAAACCATTCTTTTCATTCTACTACATGGCACTTATTCATTATTATTATTTGACCAGTTTAATCAATTACTGAAATTTACTTGAGCTAAGAAAACCTGGGGGGGGGGGATCAAAATGAAAGGAACACTGGATTGGAAGATCTTGATCTGAATGTCTCACGGAACTTTCCAGAGGCCTTAGACAATTCCTTTTACCCCTGAGGAGTTCCCTACAGGCTCCACGAAAAGGGTATTAATGAGTCTATGTGACCTTGAACATGCCACTCAACCTCTCCCACCCCAGCCTTGCCCCTTCTGGTCCCATGGACAATTAAAGGCCCTACTGACCCGTGGCTGACCACTGCGACCTTGCAGCTCCTTCTCTGCGCCATCTCTCCACTGTAATACCTGGGTCTCCTTTAAGTCCTTAATACCAATTGTATTTCTTTCATCACAGTGTAGTTGTATTGTCTTCACTGCCTGGAATGCTCTTTCTGTTCAGATTTGCTGGATCAACACACAATTTTCCTTCAACTTTCTACTTCATCAGCACTTCCTGGGGAAACCTTTCCTGATCCTTCATCAAGGTCAATCTCCAATTATAGGCATGAATAGTAACAAAATACGAGCCTTCAGAGAAGTTTTCTCCCACTGTGATCATACATTTATTTGTGTGGTTACTGGACTAATCGTTCTCTTCTCTGTTATAAGCCCCATAGCTTGTTTTTGTACAGCACTGAACCCCTGTGGTCTGTCAGAGAGCCTGACTTATAGATTACATTCAATAGAGTATAACTGGATGTTAATAATAGACATTAATGGTAGGAATAAAAAAGCAACACCCTAATTTTTAGTCCTTGATCCCCTACTAAGTGACTTATAAGGTATTGGGAATTACATTTCTTTGGTCTTTGGTTTTCTTACCCTGTAATTATAATTAATAAGAATAGTCCTCAAACGATATCATAAGTACAAAATAGTAGATCTGTATAATTCCAGCTGGTGGGGATCAAAGTGTATTTTAAAGGCTTCAGATTTCTTTGATAAACTATGTTACTGGTGTATTTGACACTAAAAATTTTAGTGTACAGGGGTGGTGCCTGTGGCTCAAAGGAGTAGGGCGCTGGCCCCATATGCCAGAGATGGCGGGTTCAAACCCAGCCCCGGCCATAAACTGCAAAAAAAAAAAAAGTAGTGTACACACTGATTTCCCAATTCTACCCCACCACTTGCTACAGGTGGAGCATCCTTAATCTGAAATGCTACAGATGTGACATCACGAGTGGAAAGTTCCATACTAGTATATAACACAAACTGTTTCATGCACTATATGGTTAAAAGTATTGTATAAAGTTACTTTCAGGCTATGTGTAGGTGGTATCCATATAAAGTATGAATGAATTCATGTTTAGATTTGGATCCCACCTCCAAGATACCTCATTATGTATTTGTCAATACTCCAAAATCTCCTCAAATTCCAAACCCAAACCATTGTCATTCAATCATTTCAGATAAGGGATATGCAATCTGTATGTATATATTAAGGAGCAATTAATGGATGAGGTCAAGACATTTATAATATTTTTCAGTTTCCAAAAGCTTGTACACTTTTATATTGTGCTTTCTTTAAACAGAGAAATATAGGTATTCATAGTTTTAATAATAATTTTTTTGTATAGTAGTTTTACAGTTTGTGGTGGACTTTCACAGACATTATTATTGTGGTCTCGTTTTGCAATAAGTCTCTTTCATGATTAAGTGAATTGCCTGAGGGCACAGAGCTCGTGGGAAGGAAGAGCTGATATATGAACAGAGATCTTCTGATTTGAGTTTAGGGTTCAGCTCCATCTCCCAGGGCAATTTGCATCACCTGCCAATATTTTTTTTAACATATATGTCTATATTTTTATTTTTTTTATTAAATCATAATTGTATACATTGATATGATCATGGGGCATCATACACTCGCTTCATAGACCATTTGACACATTTTTATCACAATGGTTAACATAGCCTTTCCGGCGTTATCTCAGTTACTGTGCCAAAACATTTACATTCTACATTTACCAAGTTTCGCAAATACCCCTGTAAGATGCACCACAGGTGTATATTTTAAGCCACTTCCTTCTTATTGTGGCTCCAAAAAAATTACAGAAAATGGGGGCTTCCAATTGTCACCTTCTCTAGGCTGCACATTTCAGCCTTTGAATTATTTGAAGTTGTAGGTACCAGAGTATTCCTGATGGTCTTTTGGACAAAGACTAGGGACAGGCCACCTTCCAAAGTAGTACTTCGACCAGATGCTATCTGTACTAGCAACCAGGCAAACAGTTACTACCATGATAATATATTGAGTGCCTACTCTGTTCAGATGATGTTTAGGGTCCTTTTTAAAAATATACTACATGTAGCTTTTATGACAATCCTGCCAAAATTAAGTATATTATATCCATTTTAAAGATAAAGACATGGACTTACCCAAAGCCCGACTGCTTGATGCCAGAAACAAGAACCAAAACCAAGTCTCTCTGGGTTTAAGTTCTTCCTAGTATAGACTTACCTCTTTAAGTCAGTCATACAAGAGATCTAAGTATGAAAGAGTCATCTTAGATAAGAGGCCTCTATTCGCTCAATATGCAGTTCTGTTCAAGGTCAGAATCTTTTCTGATTCTGATTGGTTAGGAACCAAGCTATTTCTGTTGGTAAATATTTTTACTCTAACCCTAGATGTTAGTTACGTGGTTAGGATCTTACTGATTGCTCACAGATGAACTTTTCTTAAAAATTCGGTTGTATTAGTTTTTTGAAATGTCCCTATGAATGGCAAAGCTTGCATTTCTGCCTATTATGAATGGACTCTAATAGACAGAACAAATTTTTGAGTCACTCATAAATATTAAAAAAAGAATTATAAAAAGTCATACTCTCACTCTTACTCAAAATTATGATTGGGCATGACGGGAAAAAGGTGTACATTCAAAGGCATGGCTAAATCTGAGTTTCATCTCTGGATCTTGACTGGCTGACAGACCGATGCCACCCCTTACACACACTAGTATAAAGATGTCCTCCCAGTGGTTGCTTTTCTAACCACTGTCCCTGCCCTTCTCCTGCCCACTAGACCCAGGTATGTTAAAGGGAAAGGAGAACAAGGCTAAGAAGTCTGCTGGGGAGCAATGAAAAAAGACTTGATGTTGCCCTCTCAATATGTTTCAAAATCATTTGTTTAAAATCTGTACTCAATACTACTATGAAATCAATATATAACCACCTACACATTCACAGGAATGGCAAAACATGACTATAATCCAGAAAGTATAAGGGAAGAGGAGAGGGGAGAGGAGGAGGGAAATGGGAGAGGTTTTGGGGGACCTCACCTAATGTGCATGATGCAATGGTACATTTCACAACTAGTAAGAAATGAGTATAATTGTGATGGATGTGTTACTTAGTTCAATGTAAACATTTCACATTGTATATCGAAGCAGTACCCTGAACCCCATAAATGCATCAATGAACAAAGTTATGACTTATTACAAATAAAAATAAATTAAGAAATCAATAATAAACATAAAAAAATATCCTAACTCCACACTCTGGCCCTTACTTGTATATCCCTGGGGTCATTTCCCCGTCTTCCTTTCTTTTTCTTCATGGTACTAACCACCACGTGACATCTGTATATTTACTTTGTTACTATTTGTCTTTTGCCTTGAAAATGTTAGCCCCCAAAGGAAGGTCCCCTCCCTTTCTTGATAAATCGCTATTATAAACCTCCCATAAGAGTACCCAGCATATGATAGACACAACACAAATTTGTCGAAAGACTAAACAACAGATAAATATATTAATAAGATAGGATTTCTTTCACGTTTTTGTACCAATAAAACCATAAAAGCATCTGTGATTTAACCTTGAGAACAAAATTCTCATCACTGAATCAAAAGCAATGAGGTGGTGGTCCTGCGTGTGACGCATAGTAGTGTGGTTTAACAGAAAGTCTAGAAGAAACACCTCTGATGTGCTTTGTGCATGGGGTTGTGATTGGAATAAAAATAATGATGATTTGATTTATCACAAATATTAATCAATGGTGTGAGTAGTAAGAAAAGAAAGATATAGTGTTCTTTTCCATGTTTGTTCTCTCTTTTTTTTTCCTTCTAACACAAACTATTTGCAAGGCAGCGCTCTACACGCATTCCTATAATAATATTATATGTATTTTGAGATTAATATGATTGTATATATTTTTATACATGAGATAAAACTTAAAACTAACAATGTGTAACACATGCCATATGCTGCATAAATATAAACCTCTTTTTTTCAACCAATGCTTATTTAAAAATAGCATAAGGCCAAGGCGGCACCTGTGGCTCAGTGAGTAGGGCTTCGGCCCCATATACTCAGGGTGGCAGGTTCGAACCCGGCCCCAGCCAAACTGCAACAACAACAACAAAATAGCATAAGGCCGATAAGCCCAGAAAAAGATGCCCAACCTGGGCAGCGCCTGTGGCTCAAAGGGGTAGGGCACTGGCCCCATATGCCAGAGGTGATGGGTTCAAACCCAGCCACGGCCAAAAACTGCCAAAAAAAATAAAAAAAAAAGATGCCCAACCTCACGTATTCAAAAATGAATAAGTCTTGAATGAATAAGACTTCAAAAATGCAAGTCAAAAACACAATGATATATACTACTTCATGGCCATCGTGGGGAAAAAATGAAAATAAAAAGGAAAATAAGTGCTGGCAAAGATGTGAAGAAACTGGAACCCTCATACGCGGCTAGTAGGAATGTAAAATGCTGCAGCTGGTTTGGAAAACATTATGGATAGTCTTCAAATGGTTAAATACAGACTGACTGTATGACTCAGCCACCCTATGCTTAGGTATAGATCCAGGAGAAATGAAATTGTAGCTCTATGCCAAACTTTTATACAAATGTTCATAGCAACATTATTTATAATCGCCAAAGGTAGAAAGAATTCAAACGTCCAGGGACTGATGAATGAGCAAACTAATGGCAGTGTCTGCAGTCAATGGGTTATTCAGTCAGCGGAAGACACTGCACCGTGAGGAAGGATGGCAGAGACGCTACGCTGAGCACAGGTAGGGGGAGCCCTTGGGCACCTGCTGTCCAACCCCATTCATGGGAAACTTTCACTCTAGGTAAACACATAGGGGCAGAAAGTAGCCTGCGGAGTGGGGAGCGAGGGACTAAGTGCTTAATGAGCACAGGGCTTCCTTTTGTGGGAATGGACATGGCTTGAAACTAGGAAATGGTGATAGTTACCACACTCTGGCTGTATTAAATGCCACTGAAATTTATACTTTAAAATGGTTAGTGGTTTATTCTATGTTATATAATTTTTACCACTAAACAAAAATCTAAACACACACAAAACCCCAAAATTGTATGAGGCAAGTATAATTTTTTTTTTTTTGAGACAGAGTCACCCTCTGTAGAGTGCTCTGGCATCATAGTTCACAGCATCCTCAAACTCTTGGGCTCAAGCCATTCTCTTGCCTCAGCCTCCCAAGTAGCTGGGACTACAGGCGTCCACCACATCTGGCTATTTTTAGAGACAGCTCCTCCCTCTGGCTCAGGCTGGTCTCGAACTCGTGACCTCAGGCGATGCACCTGCCTCAGCCTCCCAGAGTGCTGGGATTACAGGCGTGAGACACTGCGTCTAGCCTAAATACAGATTTTTCCTTTTCTAAAATGTGTACACATTTTTTGCACCCTCTATACCCACACACATACACACCCAACCACGTAAAGAGCCCTAACAGTTACGTTCACAAACTCATCCTCATTGAGCCTGACAATTAAGCTCATGAACCTGCTCCCATGGGCTTAGGTTGGCAACAACTCAGGAAGGTTTCATAACCTTGATGTATTGGTACATCTCACAGCTGTGTTTGGGTGTGTGTGGTGGTGTCTGGCTGAGCACTGTTAATTATTGTTGTTGTATGTTTTTTTGTGCCGTACAATGATAGCTCTGATGGTCATTCCAGAAAAAGTGTTCCAAAATGGCTTTAAAGGATGGACTAGGCCCTGGCATTAGTGCATAGCTTTCCAACATGAGCACTTCAAAGGTGACCATAGTGATATTCAGCAATGAGGTATGTAGCACTTTTTCTAAGATAAGTTTGCAAAGTTAATTGTTAGACCTTCATATACATATATATGTGTGTGTGTGTAATATACATCAGGTAAATCATTCTTTTCTGCAGGCCTGCACTACATGACGTCCAAAGCAAGTTTAAATCCCATTACAACAGAAAGTAAGATGTCTAAGATTTCAGACAGGTGGCGACAGTGGCAAAGCAGGATTAAAAACTTACAGATGTTGAACTTAGTTCGATGTAAACATTTCACGTTGTCTATCGAAGCAGTACCATGAACCCCATAAATGCATCAATGTACAAAGTTATGATTTAATAAAAAATAGTTTAAAAAAAGAACAAAAAGACAGGAGAGATATTTTATCAAAGACAATATAAGGCAATAAGTACATGAAAAGATGTTCACGTCACTAATCAGAGAAAGGCGTTTTAACAACATGATGAGTTATCACTGATAACACAGATGATAAAAACAACTAAAATAAAAGGTAATGACCATAGCAAATGCTAGCAAAGATAGGGAGAAACTAGATCTCATACTTTGCTCATGGCAGTGTAAAATGGTACAGTCACTCTGGAAAATAGTTGGCAGTATCTTAAAAAAAAAAAAAAACACATTCTTACCATAAGATGTAGAAATTGCACTGCCAGAGAAATGAATATTTACACAAAAACTCCATTGATTGTTCATAACAACTCCACTTGTAATAGCTAGAAGCAACCATAATGCCACTCAGCAAGTGAATAGTTAAACAAGCGGTAGTCATCCACCACAATACAGCTATCATCACTAAAAAGGAATAAAATATTAATTAACACAAACAATCCGGGCAAACCTTGAGAGTGCTATGCTGAGTGAAAAAAGCCAATCTCAAGATATCAAGAAAACACATGTACCCCCTTAATTAATAATATTAACGTAATATTTTGAAATTTAAACAAAGTAAAAACTTATAGATAACTCTGGGAGGCCAAGGCAGGCTGCCTCAGTTCACAAGTTCCAGCCTGAGCCAGAGTGAGACATCATCTCTAAAAATAGCTGGGCGTTGTGGTGGGCGCCTGTAGTCCCAGCTCCTTAGGAGGCTGAGGCAAGAGAATCGCTTGAGCCCAAGAGTTTGAAGTTGCGGTGAGCTGTGACACCACAGCACTCTACCAAGGGCAATGAAGTGAGACTCTATCTCTAAAAAACAAACAGACAAACAAACAAAACCCTATAGATAATTGAACAAACTCTTTGTTGGCTGAAAAATTGTTTTAACCTTTGTGCATTTTTACGAGTGGACTAAAGTCCAGCTTTCTTTCATTACAATTAGCCAGCTATCCCCAGGACTCTTCATGAACCTAGACAAGGTGAAACAAAAATACTTTCAGATATTCCCAATTACTTCAGGAGAACTTCTGGCATCAGTGAATAGTAGGAATTATTTTAAAATCTTTTAAATAAAAACAAACGTCACATACTAGTCCAGTCTCCAGAGACTCTTTTTGAAATCTATATATACAAACACACACACATACATACACAAACACACACCACACAAGCATACATTTTAAAAAATTTTATACTCTTTCATCTTTTAAAGCTATAAACCTTATCTTCAGAGAACAGACTATTATTTTGCCTATTTGTTGAAGTATCATTATACGAATCAACTTGGGATAGGCTCCTTCATTTTGTATACTCAATACGAGAGATTCTGTTTCCAAATGGAAACATTAAAAAGTATTTTTATTCCAGCTCTTTCCCTGTGGGCTGTGTATTGGGACATTATATTTTCCTTACACATTCTGGGATCAATGCATGGAATTTACGAGTTTATGATTTTTTGTTTGTTTGTTTTAGCAACTTTCTGTATGCCTGAAACTTGCCACTCATTCATTTCTACCCACACAACTTCTATCTGAATTCAAGTCCTTTAAATACCCCCTATAAAATCGTCTAAGTTTTAAAGAAAGTCTCCAATGCTATTTGTTTTCAGGAGGATTTCTCCAGTCCAATATCTTTCACAAAGAAACCAGCATTCACTGGCTATCTCTACCCTTAACTCAGGAATTGATTCATTACAATTAATATGCTGTGAAAAGTATGTTTATTTGGGGGGTTAGTTAAAATCTTCTATAGAGGTAAGTTTTACCAACATTTTTTTTTTTTTGAGACTGAGTCTTACTATGTCGCCCTCAGTAGAGTGCTGTGGCATCACAGCTCATGGCAACCTCAAACTCTTGGGCCTAAGCAAGTCTCTTGCCTCAGCCTCCCAAGTAGCTGGGACTACAAGTGCCACAACCCCCGGCTATGTTTTGGTTGTAGTTGTCATTTTTGTTTGGAAGGTCCAGGCTGGGTTTGAACCCGCCATCTCTGCTGTATGTGGCTGGTGCCCTAGCTGTTGAGCTACAGGCCCCGAACCTTTACTAACATTCTTTATAAAATCCCACTCAAATAGACATTAGCTCTTACTCTAAGCCTTCACCCTCTACCCTAACCAGTAGTATCCCTCTCTACCTCAGCCCCATTTCTCCCTTCCTCTTTCCTCACCCAACCCCTTTCATGCCACAAATGTTGACTAAGAATCATCTGTGAGGCAGACACTGTGCTGGGAACTTTGTCAATGACCTCCTCTTTCACGGTTTGTCATCTTCCTTGGCTTTTCGCTGCCTTGCTGGTAGTGATTTCATCCCACCTACACCACACAGCTATGAGCACGCTGGGTTCAAGTACTCCTGATTCATGGTTCAAGGGGATGGAGATGAGGATATAGAGATAGGACAGTTAGCATCAGGTTCAAGGGGGTAGTGGATGAATCCAAAAGGAGAATGGAGAATACTGGATCTTCTCAGGGGCAAATACAGTAAGAATTCTGAGTAGTTTATAATGTTTAAAAATCACCTGTAATAATCCCTTCTGGGAAACTACTAAAAAACACAACAACATTGTAATTTGTTACATCAATTATATGCCTACTGAAGAATTTATGGGGAAATGAATAGATGTCTGCAACTAACTTTGGAATGCATCGTATTAATAGGATGGATTGTTGGCTGGATAGGGGGATAGATAGACGACATGACACTATTATCACAGTGTTGATTATTGACTCTAAGAGATGGGTTTATGGCTGTTCACTGTAGCATTCTTCCAACTTTCCAGTAGGCTTGAAAATTTTTATGATCAATATTGGGAAATAATGCAAGTTATAAGAAGGCAATGAAAAAAGAGATGCCCCTTTATCTTGCCCACTGGTCAATATAGAGGTAGCCTGTGATCTGTCAATAAAGTCCAGTTGAGTGTATGTGTGTTTGTGTGTGTTAATGAGAAAAGGCCCATTTGTAAGTAAAAATCCATGAGTGTTGACCAGGTTCAAAGGACAAGCTGCTGGATTAGGCTAAAATGCATTCATTTCACTGTAGTCTGCCCTGTCCATGTAGAGTGAAGGAAATTTTTGTTTATCTAAACCCTCTTCCCCTTCTCCTCCCCCCCAGAACAAAAGGCCTATCTGGCTCGGCTCCAAGAGTTCTGTTGGAAAGACCCTAGCCTGCAAAAGCCTTCTAGCAACCTATGGAAACTTCCTCCCCTACACCAGTATAAATATAAGCTTTCAGCTAGCCTCATTGCAGCCGCCATCTTTGCCCGGGGTGCGGGGGTCTCAGTCCACTCTCATTAAACTTAGCTCAAACCTCTCCTGGTCTGGTTTCTGGATACACCACCCAACCTCTTTCAGAAGGTGGTGATTTTGGAAATTGCAATTCATCTGAAGCCTAAATAAAAATAGGTGTATAATGGAGCTACACAGTTTCTGAATGAATCTCATAGGAAGCTGTTGATCAGAAAGGGACAGCTTCAAACCTGAAAATCCCTCTGTAATTTTTTGCTCAAATACTTAGAAAGAAATGTTTCAGGGAATGTATGACTTCATGATTACTTTGACAAAGGCAAAGCCATTATTGGAAGGCCGGGATTTATTCCAGGGACATCCATCATTTATGTGGAAGCTGGCATTCCTAACTAATGCTAGCAAGGTGGGTTATGCTGAAGAGGGTTTAAAGCACTTAATGCAGCTCAATCAATACAACGTATTTCAATTTGCAAAGTCAAGAGTGAATGGCATTACCAGAAACAACAGCATAATGAAGCTGTTAAGTCACTGCAGACGCTACGAATGAAGTAACATCTGATTGATACATAGTGGGGAAATACGTGACAAAAAGTAGGAAATGGCTTTTATTCTTGAATCTGAGCAAAGCAATTTGTGAAACGAAGCAATTCACTGTAAAATGCCTTCCACCTATCAGAATTCTTTTGAGTTCATTCAGGATTGAGCTTTAAACAAATGAAGGGAACATGCTAGCAGTTAAAGCAAAATTTCCACATTTTCACCCAGGAAAATATTTCTAAAATTTCTAATGACCATGATGATTTAGAATGAACAAATTAGTAAAACCGTTGGAAGTATATTTTTTCCCTGGTATCAGTAGCAGCAGAGAACTCATGTTTCGCACTGGTCATGATTCCTTACAGGGAACAGACATTTGGAACTCATCATCTTTTTCTCTGTATCTTGTGTAACATTTATTATTTGTTTATCGTACCCTTGTTCATGGTTAGTATTTCTTCTTCTTTTTATATGCTTTTTTCTCATGTGTATTTTCTGGAATAAAACTCTAAGGACGCTGTGCTTCCTTGCTCCGAGTCATTCCTTTGTCCAGAAGCCCACTTGCAAGCCCCAGGGTGATGGTTGTGTTTCTGTGGTTATTGCTACATCACTGGTGCTGAGAACAGTCCCTGGCACACAGGAGCTCAATCAGTGTTTGATGAATAAATGAATAAATGATGAATGACTATTACAAGTAAATCTGGAACTATCTCATGCTCAGAGGGGCTGAGGAATAAGATCAGATTGGTCCTGATATAATCCTTGATCCTTTCTTCCTTTATGTAGCCTCTTGCAGCCAATAAATTTGCCTTAATCAGGTATTTTTTAGATTTCTTACCATGACTTATACCTGAAATAAAATATCACATACAGTCTCCTTAGAGCTACGTAGGTAAACTCTTTAAAATAACTAGAAACACAGAGCAGTTCCTAACGTCTCCACTAAGGTGGGGCCCCTGTCAAAACTTTAAAAAAATCAAAATATATTCTCTCTCTTCTTTCTTTCAAATCTTTCCTTCAAGATTTAGTTCTCCTCCTTTGTACTACCGAAAGGGATAGAAACCAAGGTCAGTAACATCAGTTTAAAAATTAGTGTTTTTATGGCTGAAAGGCAAGAGGTAATTTCTTCCATTATCCCGCCTCCTTTTAACTTAATATAATTCAATAAATATTGATTTTTATATTGAACCTTTGCATAAAGGAGAAGAAGACAAATATGCGGGTGAATTAGACGTGTTTCCTGAAGATAAAGAGTTTGCCATCTATACAGGTAGACACATACATGCTGGCTTATTTTTTAGACTATAAATAGAAGAGGTAAAAGAGTGTTCATTTTGTTTTCTTTCTTTCAAATTAAAAAAAGATAAAGGCAATGTTTTTAAATATTGGAACTCAAAGATTATATTTATTTTACAGGAAAAAAAGTAGTATTTTTTATGTAACAACAAAATAGCTATTACCTACATTTGGCTAGAAATCACATCTTTTTTTTAAATCATAGCTGTGTACATTAATGCAATTATGGGGTACAATGTGCTGGTTTTATATACATTTTGAAATACTTCCATCACACTGGTTAACATAGCCTTCACTGCATTTTCTTAGTTATTGTGTTAAGACATTTATATTCTACACTTAGTAGATTTAATTTGTACCCTGGTAAAATGCACCATAGTTGTGGTCCCACTAATCACCCTCCCTCCATCCATTCTTCCTCCTCTCCTCGCCTCCCTCTCCTCTTTCCCCTTCTTCTTGGGCTATCGTTGGTTTATAGCTTTCATGTGAAAGTGTGGGTGTTTATAAATTGGTTTCATAGTAGGGCTGAGTACACTGGATACTTTTTCTTCCATTCTTGAGATACTTTACTAAGAAGAATATGTTCCAGCTCCATCCATGTGAACATGAAAGAGGTAAAGTCTTCATCTTTCTTTAAGGCTGCATAAAATTCCATACCACAATTTATTAATCCATTCATGAGTGGATAGGCACTTGGGCTTCTTCCATGACTTAACAGTTATGCATTGGGCTGCAATAAACATTCTGGTGCAAATATCTTTGTTATAATGTGATTTTTGGTCTTCTGGGTATATACCTAGTAGAGGAATTATGGGATTGAATGGCAGGTCTATTTTTAGATCCCTTGGTGTTCTCCAAACATCTTTCCAAAAGGAATGTATCAGTTTGCATTCCCACCAGCAGTGTAGAAGTGTTTCCTTTTCTCCACATCCATGCCAACATCTCTGTTTTGGGGATTTTGTGAAGTGGGCTAAGCTTACTGGGGTTAGATGATATCTCAAAGTGGTTTTGATTTGCATTTCTCTGATGATTAAGGATGATGAGAATTTTTTCATATGTCTGTAGGCTGTTGTGCCTGTCTTCCTCAGAGAAGTTTCTCTTCAAGTCCCTTGCCCACCCTGAGATGGGATCACTTGTTCTTTTCTTGCTAATATGTTTGAGTTCTCTGTGGATTCTGGTAATTAAACCTTTGTCGGAGACATAACCTGCAAATATCTTCTCCCATTCTGAGGGCTGTCTGCTTGCTTTACTTACTGTGTTCTTGGCTGTGCAGAAGCTTTTTAGTTTGATCAGATTCCAGTAGTGTATTTTTGGTGTAGCTTCAATTGCCCGTGGGTCCTCCTCATAAAATATTCACCCAGGTCGATTTCTTCAAGGGTTTTCCCTGCACTCTCTTCTAGTATTTTTATAGTTTCATGTTTTAAGTTTAAATCTTTAATCCAGTGAGAGTCTATCTTAGTTAATGGTGAAAGGTGTGGGTCCAGTTTCAGTCTTCTATAGGTCGCCAGCCAGTTCACCCAGCACCATTTGTTAAATAGGGAATCTTTTCCCCACTGAATGTTTTTAATTGGCTTGTCAAAGATCAAATAACAGTAAGTAGCTGGGTTCATCTTTTGGTTCTCTATTCTGTTCCAGACATCTACCTCTCTGTTTTTGTGCCAGTACCATGAAGTTTTCATCACAATTGTTTATAGTATAATCTGAGGTCTAGTAGCGTGATTCCTCCTGATTTGTTTTTATTTTTGAGTAATGCCTTGACTATTTGAGGATTTTTCTGATTCCATACAAAATGAAGTATTATTTTTTCAATATCTTTAAAGTATGACAGTGGAGCTTGAATAGGGATTGCATTAAAATTATATATTGCTTTGGGTAGTATGGACATTTTAACAATGTTGATTCTTCCCAGCCATGAGTATGGTATGTTTTTCCATTTGTTAACATCTTCAGCTATATCTTTTCTTAGAGTTTCATAGTTCTCTTTATAGAGATTTTTCATGTTCTTTGTTAGGTAAACTCCCAAATATTTCATCTTCTTTGGCACTACTGTGAAAGGAATAGAGTCCTTGACTATTTTTTCAGCTTTGTTATTGTTGGTATATATAAAGGCTACAGATTTATGAGTGTTGATTTTGTAACCTGAGATGCTGTGTTCCTTGATCACTTCAAAGAGTTTTAGAAATCACATTTTTAAAGTCACTGATACACTATTGACATTGGGGGAAAAAAAGGAAAAAGCATCAACATGTTATATTTACTTTACAAAACTTATGGGAGCTTCAAATTAAAAAAATACATTTTACAACAAAGTCTGCCATTAAATTTACTCCAATAAAACTAGAAATTTATTTTAAAAGATTCTAAAATTCTAATTTCTTAGATATTAAAAAATATATATTTATCATGGAAGGAATGTTCAAATAAAATATATATTTAGAAATGAAAACTCCCTCATAGGATGAGACTAAAAGTTTATTGTAAGGATTAATTTTTCATGATAAATGGTTTCTTTATACTAAGAGAATCATTCAATTTTAGAAGATGAAAAAATAACAAAGATAAAACTTCAAGGAGTAGAAAGAAAAAACAATAAAAGAAAATAATACATTAATTTGAACTCAGAGAAACAAAAATAGAATAGTTCAAAAAGTAATGACAGAATATTAATTTTTGTATGTGAGATTAAAAGAAAAGGACACAAGTAAAAAGGACCATATCAGTACATAAATTAGAATATGCATAACAATGGATTAATTTTCTATAGTAACACTATCAAGCATTAACCTTTTTCATTTTAAGTTAATCTCTTGAAAATATTTTATGTCATGAATTGCAAAGTATTTGTTAAATAATATTGGAGTATCTGACAAATATTGATAAAACGTGGGCAACTGGAAAGATTTAGGTTCGCTGCTCATGAGCCAAAATTTTATGAGCACATTATCCATTCACACATTATTCACAAGAGTATATTGGCATGGGAGTTAAGACACCAGGTCTTTGTTACAAATGAAAACTTCTCTGGGAGGATGTGGTATTACTTCTATCTAAAATTTTGTTCAAAGAACACAGAAGTCGAGGTCTTGGGTAAAAATGCCTGATAGCTATGCGTGCACAAGTATTTCACCATGACCATTATACTAGAAGTGACTTCGGAATTCTCCAGAGGGGCCACAGGCTCAGGTTATAATCTCCTAGCTAGACCATGCTCACGTTACAATTAAACCCTTTCCAATCCAATTTTTCTGCCACCCACATAATCTGCAGCTTATATTTATTTTGGATAAGAGGTTGCTGGATTATTTGTAATTATCTTACAGGTTTTTTGTTTGTTTGTTTGTTTTGTTTTATTTGTTTGTTTTCTGTAGAGACAAAGTATCACTTCACTGTCCTTTGTAGAGTGCCATGGCATCACACAGCTCACAGCAACCTCCAACTCCTGGGCTTAGGTTATTCTCTTGCCTCAGCCTCCCAAGTAGCTGGGACTACAGGCACCCGCCACAACACCTGCCTATTTTTTTGTTGCAATTTGGCTGGGGCCGGGTTTGAACCCACCATCCTTGGTATATGGGGTCAGCCCCCTACCCACTGAGCCACAGGCGCCATCCATTATCTTATAGTTTTCAAAGAAAAAAACATAAATACGAATTCACCTGATGATTTTATTATCTACTTTAGGTTACATAAAATAATTAAAATGGTTTTGTTTACAATTTTTTTTGAGGGTGATCCTTCTTGAAGGAATCTCCAGGATGGAGCCCAGGCTTCCTCTTGCACGTCTTACAGTCAAACATGGTTTCTCTCCTTCCACCTTTCTCATTCCTTCTTCTGTAAACCATGCGATCCTTTCTCTATTTTTTTTTTCATTTTGCATTATGAAATGCATCTTCCCATTTAGCTCTTCCACTAAGATCATCTTTTGATCTTAGCGTCAAAAGGTGATGGTCTTCACTTCTGTCTTGAATTTCTGTTCCTCACATTGCTCACAAGCTGAGTGGTGAGATTTCTCCTGTAATAAAAGTGTGTCTGCACGGTCTCTCCACTCTCCTTATCTAACGTGTAAAGGTTGTAGCTGTTCACAACTACAACTTCTGTCAGCCAGAAGAATAATTTTTTCCACCACTTGTAGGACCTCCTTGTAAATCTGTAATAGCCACAGTACTGACCAGTCTGTCCACTCTTCCCGTAGACTTTATGTATTCTAAAATAACTGTCATATTTTGGCATTAAACAGGCTCTTTCTTCCTATAACCTGTGATCAACTGTGCTTGAGGGCCAAAGAATGTCCTCAACGTGGTCACTAACCTCTTGTCATGGAGTCAGAGGCACGTCAATTTCATATCACATTGGTAGGCACATAATTTGTATTTCTAAAGTATCTTATCTTATTTTTCAGATCACTTGGAAAACCCTTCATAGAAGCCATAACTGTTCATGCTGTGTGTATTTTCATATTATGCAATTCCTAGGCAAGTTGAGGTCTTGTGTAGAACGTAACAACAACAACAACACAAAACCTGTTGGATGTCTTCTGACATCAGAGCGAAACAGGATAATCATTATAATAGACAGGTCCAATTAAGGCCAACACCTAATTCACTGTCTTTTTTAAATCTATCAGACTACCTTTTTTCTTTTAACTCCCTTTCATGAAACAAACATAGGTTTTGAAAAATAAGAGCCTTTCTAAACATGCTCTAGCATGTTTCTTTGAGGGGAAAAAAAAATTATGTCCTTTAACAAACTCAGTATAAATAAGAAAAGGAGATAGTTCTTTGGAGTTGAATTGGAGCTAGTCACACATGTTTCTGCTGATACATTAAATAATAACAAGGATGACAGTGAAGAAAATTATCTAGATTAGCACTTCTTAAACTTCACAATGCTTGCAAATCAGCCAGGGACCTGGTCAAAATCCAGGCCTGGATGGGACTTGAGAGCCTGCATCTCTGAGACGCTCTGGGGTGAGGCTGCTGCTGGTGGCCTTGAGAGGCCAGGTCTACCAGGTGGCCGGAAAGCTGTTTGGAAGAAAGTCTGTACTTCAGAAACAACTTTTTATGGAAAATCATCCCTGGAGGTAAGAACGCTATTCCTTTCTCATATTAGCTTTATGGAAAAGAAACAAATAAATAGTCAATAACCAAGCAGATGGCAGCAACGCTTTCTAGAAATCATGTTCTAGGCCACGGCTGAGAACAACACCTGCTGCTTCTGTAAGTAGCTTACGGCTCCTGGGTCCCTAAGAAGGTGCCAAGTGCTGCTATCTGTCTCCTATTTGAAAAAGGATATTGATGTCTAATATGTTTCAGGAAGGTTTTTAATTAAACATGGCCAAATGTGGGTCCTTAACAGCCTCATTTTCATTTCTCACATGACTGCATTATATGGAATAGTTTCTTCTCCGGGGGGGAGGGGAAAGCGCATGAGAACCTTAAGCCTCTCTTTCTAGGATTTCGCCTTCTCCTGCCAGATAATATTGGAAGATGACATACAAACACCAAAAGAATTATTTTTTTCTTCGAATTTTCAGGATCTTACAGTGATGAAAATTCCAACTTAAATAGCTAATTGTTTCTCAATGAAGACTCTTAAAAAGCACTAGATTGCTGTCTTCAAAATTTCTTTAATTTTGGAGACCAATGATTAAATTTTCTACATTGCCATTACTCTGAGAAATGAAGTATAATTTTTCATTCATGCAGTGCATTTTATGTGCTTCCCTAGAAAGCAGTAAAAGTGAGTTTTCCTCATCAATATTATTTTTCCTACGCCCAAAGAGCTTTGGTTTATTCCCTTAATTCTGGACCTTTCACTGTCCTTTGGGATTTAAGGACAGTAAATCTCAGGATTTCTGAGAGATATAAAAATGCCTGTGTCATGGATGTCCATGGTGTGGGAGACGGAAGTTGTTTTTCTCCCACTTAATATAAACACATGGGATGGTGTAGCCACTTTATGTTATAACATGAAATGAATACCTTTTAATCTCTTACTGATGATAACATACAGCAAATAATGTTGTTAGAAGCAGGCCTATCCCAGAATTGGAAACCTACTCTACCATAGATGACTGGTTGAAGCAAATGAGATGAAATTTTCTCAAAGACTATATATGTGACTCTTGACCAACACAGGTGTGAGGTGTGTGGGTCCACCTATACTTGAATTTTCCTCCACCTCTGCCACCCCTGAGGCCGCGAGCAAACCCCTTCTCTTCCTCCTTCCCCTCAGCCTCTCCAATGTGAAGACAGCGAAGATGTATAGGAAATATATATATATATTTTTTATTTTTATTTATATATATATATATTTTTTTTTTTTTTCAGTTTTTGACCAGGGCTGGTTTGAACCCACCACCTCCAGTATATGGGGCCAGCGCCCTACTCCTTTGAGCCACAGACACTGCCCGGAAATATATTTTATCTTCCTTATGATTTCTTAACACTTTCTTTATCTAGCTTGCTTTCTTGTAAGAATACAGTATATGATACATACATGAATCATATAAAAACAAGTGTTGGTGGCACCTGTAACTCAAGCGGCTAAGGCACCAGCCACATACACTAGAGCTGGCAGGTTCAAATCCAGCCTGGGCCTTGCCAAACAATGACAACTACAACCAAAAAATAGCCGGGCGTTGTGGCGGGCGCCTATAGTCCCAGCTACTCGGGAGGCTGAGGCAAGAGAATCGCTTAAGCCCAGGAGTTGGTGGTTGCTGTGAGCTGCGATGTCACAGCACTTTACCCAGGGTGATAGCTTGAGGCTCTGTCTCAAAAAGAAAAGAAAAGAAAAAAAAAAAAAATATATATATATATATAAAATACAAGTGTTGATTGACAGTTTATCAGAAAAGTTCCAGGTCAATAGTACGCTATGAGTAGGTAAGTTTTGGGAAAGTCAAAATTTATACACAGATTTTTTTATTGTTTGGCAGCTCAGTGCCCCTAATTCCCACATTGTTTGAGGGCCAAACATATATTGGGTCCTTTTTCAGGAATTTAAATATTTATATTAAAAGTTTACACCAATTACAAAAGAAAGGACCAGATACATTTACTAAGAAAACCAGGGTTCATCGGGCGAAGCCATCAATTATACCTCCTGCTATTAACAAGAAGGACCTAACGTTTACTGAGCACTTACTGAAAGCATTCTCTGTATGAACACTCTTATTCTTTGCAACTACCTTATGAATCAGGTACTGTTATTATCTCATTTTAAAGACAAGGAAACTGAGAACTAAGGGCACAAGAAGTTAAGCAACTTGCTCAAAGTCTCACAGCTAAGTGAAGAGGAGGCTCTTTGATCCCATCACGATCAACCTGCCTCAAAACTTTAGGCTTTTAACTACCAACTTAGAATATGAGAAAAATGTCAAAATATTTTAATAAATTCTCTTTGACTTTTGCTTCCAATGCAAATGTTTATGTTTTATATTTTATTTACTATCCGAATTTTATCAGAGTGTGTTTCAGGAAAATTTTCCTAGTATTCAAAGAGATGAAGTCAGGATCTGATACTTGTGTTAGGACCTAATCCCAGGCATGTATGTACCACGCCTATAACAGGAAATGTCTGTAGATGGAAGAAGGTCGCTGCTGCTCGTAACTCTGTGCTACAATGAGACTTGAATCATCCCCAGTAATGGAGACTACTGGGATGGTGAAATAAACATGCAAAATGTCTTCCTCCATTGATGTGTGGGCTTTGCTAAAAACAGCCCCGATTTTGCCTGAATTGTAGACTAAGCAAATAGAACTGGAGGATACATAAGGAACAGATGTTGATTTTTAAAAGACCATTTACCCATCATCACTTTTTTTTATAGAATCAGCTGAAACATTTAATCCCTTTTCTTAAAATTGCTTAAAGTTCCATAAATTGTTAAAAATCCATCTAAGACTCCAAGGCGAAAATGGAGAACTTATTTTGAAAACTCCAACTATATTGTAACTACTGCTTGGTAAAGTTATTTGTAGATGGTCAAATTATTTTTAATCCTACAGGACCAAGAATCTGCAGAAGCATGTTCCGGGCGTGCTGTGCTAACACGGTGGTGCATTTAGACCACAGCTAGTTTAATGAGTCAAGTGCATTCTACCTATCCTTGGTAATAAACAATGACATCCTGTGTTCTGTCCTACACGAACAGTGGCTATTGCAATTCTCCGGCAGAAATAAGTTCAAATTGGTATAAAGACCTCTAAATGGGAGAAATGGGGCAAAACAATTCAGAAACTAAGAAAATACTGCATCTGCCGCTTCCTAGATGTGGACATGAGGCAAGTAATTAAACCTCCGGGCCTCAGTTTCCATTTGAAAATACGGGGATAAATCTGAGGATAAAATAATATATATGTATGTAGACGTATGTATATATGTTATATGGTGGCATAATACATACAAAGTGTCCATAAAGTTCAGGTGCAATTAAAATAGCCCTGTATAGATCGCTTACCACGATAACAAGAAGTCAGCAAATTGTAACTACAATTATAATTTTTAGAATCATTAAATTATCTAAAATTAGCTGCAATTTTCCAAAATGGATTTCTGGACAGTATCAATCAGTAAAGCACACTGTAATTTTCTATGGGTTAGAACACAGCAGAACAAATGACTGATCCAAGTAGGAGATAATTATAAGGTCAACAAATTTCCAAAGTGATTTTGAAAGGCAGCAAATATTGCTCACAACTCCTCTCATTTTTTTTTTTTTTTAAGATGTACTCTTTAGCTGAATCATAACTAATTTTATTATTGGAAGGTATGAAAATACAGGCAATGTCTCCCTGGCCATGGCTGGATATATGTATCTATAACAATTCGGCAAATGTACACACAAAAGTCTTAACAAAAAGACGCTTTCAGGGTGGCACCTGTGGCTCAAAGGAGTAGGGCGCCGGCCCCATATGCCAGAGGTGGCGGGTTCAAACCCAGCCCTGGCCAGAAACTGCAAAAAAAAAAAGATGCTGTCAATATTAGAGAGGAGATTATGTTAAATGGTAACTTCCTCCTCTATACTTCAATGAGATCAGCTTCTTGTTTCGCTGAATCTTGTTGTTGTTTTTCCTTTATTTTCCCCATATAGTTCAATCTTATATTCTGTCCCTCTAGATTTCATTTTATTTTTTAAGTTATGGGTTCAAGAAATTAACATGAGTTAAAAAAGTCAAAGCAATTTAAAATAATACTTAAATGAATCTATATAAATACACATGTTTATGTATTATTTTAGTGATTTCTGAGGTATGGCATAGATTTTAGTGGCCTACAAAATATTTATTCTTCCTTTCACTCTGACATAAACAGATCCTGTGTTCAGCTGTGAACATGACCACCTAGCTGAAACATTTCATTTCCCATCTTTCTGGCAGTCAGGACTATATCTTGGCCAATGAGAAGTAAAAGGAAGTATTGATTCTTTAGAAGGAAAATCTCTTTTAAAAGAAAGGTGGCATATTACTCTCACTTTCATCTTATTTTTGAAATATAGATGTGATAGGTGGAGCTCCTGCAGCCATATCGGGCTATGAGAACATCAATCAAATTCTGTGGTGGACAGAGCAGATTATCAGAAGGAGTGTGGGTCTCCCAGAATCGTGGAGATGCCATGTCAGTCCTAACCTGCCTCTAAGCTTTTTTTTTTAATATGTAAAAGAAATAAGACACTATTACTAAAGCTTAATGTTCTATCTCCTGCAGCTGAATCTAATCCTAATCAATACATAACTATTTTATATAGAGTACTCATTTTAAGAGATGTTCAATCCATACTGAATTTCTTTTAAGTATGCCACTTATTTTTTTCTTAGAATTCATCACTCATAGTAACATAATAACAGCTCAGAAAAATCCTATAATAAACAAAAATATTTGGCTTCATTAACTCTGTATTTTCAAACTTATGTGACCATGGATTTTTTTTTTAATGGTATAACATTCATTAACACCTTTGAGCATTCCTTCAATATAATTCACTGTGGGAAATGTCTACTGGTATTACTGTACCTTTGGATTACCATCTGTCCTGGACTGTCCATATACTCCTTTTTCTTGCTCATTCACTGCCTGGGGGAACTTGTCTCTCAGTTGTTTTTTTTTTTTCTCAGAACCTGACAGAACCTGCAGTTCTGTAGTAATTTTTACCGGCTTCTCCACTGATGCATCAGACTGAGAGTCTTTTCCTTCTGTGATAGGGAGGCAATCATTATGACTGCATTTCAATAAAGTCTGGTAGAATTTTTTGAGCTTATAACCCAAAATTACTAGACATCATCTAGGGGTAATAATTTTTGCTTTATGTGTAGATAAATGTTTGGTCTCAAGTAGCCAGTCATGACAGTGGTCCCAAGAATATAATTTTTGTTATAGCACTTTCAAGAAAAAGCTTTTTCTGACATTTACTATAAAACTGACATTGACACTACCATCTATGTCAGAAAGAAAATTAACAAGGAGACAAAGTACAGATTTATGTTATACACAGGCGCTCTGGCCCAGAAAATGTCTATTAAATCACAGCATTTTTTTTTAAAGTTCTGAGATTCACATTAAAATCACTGACTTGAACAAAGCCTATCAAGATACTATTTCTTTTTTTTTTTTTTAAGTAAGAAAATTTTCTTTCTTCTTCTGTTTTTGTTTTTTTTTGTTTGTTTGTTTGTTTGTTTTGGTGATGTATGGCAGAAATAGCACACTTACAACAAAGTAACAAACAAAATTCAAAAAGTAAGCCTATTAATGTTACTGTCAATGAGTTCTGAAGTTTGTTCTTTCCTTCTTTCTCTTTCTTTTTTTCTTTGTGTTTTTTTTTCTCAAGATACGATTTCTTCTTCAACAGTTGCAACTTGACTAGCCTACATTTTAAAAATGTTCCCACCTATCCACCTATTGACAAATTACTTTATACCAAATTTTATTCTGTAAAATCAATACGCACTTAAGATCCATTTCCAGAAAGGCAATCCTTAGGAGAAATACTCCTTTGGAAAAGTAAAAATAAATAAAGTTAAAAAGAATAAGTGAGGACCCCTGTGGAAATGAATGGCCAGCAGTGATACATAAATGTCCACAGTGGAAGCATTATCCTGTATGTGTCAAACAGGCCAGAGGCTATAATTTGGTGGGTGAGACATAGGCTTTCGGCTGTTTTGTCATTGTTGTCATTTAGATTTACTGAGTTTTATTTTTTTCATGTCTCTTTAAGTGAAATTGTTTCAGAAATAAAATGATGACTTGTTTATTTAGAGAACTCCAGCAACTTAAAAAAATATTCTTAAAGCTGGCACCAAGGATGGGTCCAGGCTCAAGGATCTACATTATCCCTGAACAGATAACTGTGTAACAGGCCATGATGAACCTGCTGGAGACACAAGTCTGTTGGGGGTGAATTCAGGCTTAGCAGGGCTGGATTTTCAAGAAAAGCCTGTAAAATGGAATGCTCTGATTTAAAAGTATTGGCAATGAAATAGCAAAAGAAAAATAGAAAAGGAAAAACAAACAAAACAAACAAACAAACAAAAAAACAAAAACAAAAAACCTAGCAGGCTAAAAGTCAAATGGAAGCAAAACAATACAATGTCAGCAGGTGGGAACTCCTAGTGTGGTCCCAGGCTGCCGCTAAGGCTAATTTACCCTCAGGGAGGAAGTCTTCCCTCTGCTTTTCTAATGCCTCTTTGATAACTGGCCCTTGCACGGGCATTGTGTACCTTCTTTGCACTGCTGCTATGTGGAGTTTAGAGAAGATTTACTATGATTTGACTACAACCTCTTATCTGCAAATATGCCATTCAACCCATCTGTGATCAACCTTCTTAAGATAGCCTAGTCTTCAGAGGTAGGTTAAATCCTGCCTCAATCGGAGAGCTGGAAAAAAATTTAAGTCATTTCCTAGGAGTCTTCTCCCCTTTGTCCCACTACATTCCACCTACAAAGTTCTCAGTCCATCTTTTCCCCTATCCCTCCTCTTCCTCCACCCACAATTACCAAAATGAGTATTAGTTCCTGGGGTTGGACCCTGGGCCTTCAAGTCAGATGCGTGGGGCTGACCGCCTCCTCTGCCACTTACTCATCAGGTGACTCAGCTTCAGATACTCTCTCTGCGTTCCGGTATCTTTATAAGTAAAATGGGCTTGACAGTAACAGAATCTACCTACTGGGGGGATTAAACAGAGTAACAAATCAGTTTTCTGTACCCCAACACTAGGTAAACATCAGCAAAGGCCACTCACTGTATCAGTGGATGGCTCTAATTCTCTGAATTTGAGATAAAATGTCATTCGTTGTTCTCACTACCACCTCTGAGGGCTTAATCCATCAAGCTTTACCCTAAAGTAATCTGAGAGTTAAAAGGTGTAGTGTGATCTATGTGGTGAGGGCCTATATTACAACCTTCTTCATTCTAGATATTGTATTTCTTTTCCTGTTGTTTGGAATCACATCTGCCATAAAAAACAAATGAATCCTTTTCATGATTCATATTAAGTTCATTGACAACATCAGGTCCCTAAACCTTGATTTTTTGCAACCACATACAGAACTTCCTAACTCACACCTTCCAAACCTCAGTCAGAAAGAAACTCCATGCACAGGAGGGGCCTGGGGAGATGTTGATTACAGGATATAAAATTCTCATTTGATAGGAGGAGGAAGAAGTTCAAAAGATCTATCGTACAACATGACTACAGTTAACAACAATGTATTATACACTTAAAAGTTGCTAAGGGCTCGGCACTTGTAGCTCAGTGAGTAGGGCACCGGCCACATACACCGAGGCTGGCAGGTTTGAGCCCAGCCTGGGGCTTGCTAAATAGCAATGACAACTGCATCCAAAAAATAGTGGGCCGGTGTGGTGGGCACCTATAGTCCCAGCTACTGGGGAGGCTGAGGCAAGAGAATCACATAAGCCCAAGAGTTTAAGGTTGCTGTGAGCTGTGACGCTACGGCACTCTACCAAGGGCAACATAATGAGACTGTCTCAAAAAAAAAAAAAAGTTACTAAGAAAGTAGATTTTAAGTGTTCTGACCACAGGAAATGCTAAGTCTGTGAGGCAATGCGTATGTTAATTAGCTTCATTTAGACATCCCATAATGTATACATGTTTCAAAACAAAACAAAACACACACACACACACACTTCTATATAAGTAATACCCATATACAATTTTGGGAAAAATTGCCAAATAATCCTCTATATAAATTGCCCATCCAGGATTTGTTGAAAAGGAAGATAACATCAACACCTTTACATCCTGGCTTTTAAAATTTTACTTGCTTCGGGCAGCACCTGTGGCTCAAAGGAGTAGGGTTCTGGCCCCGGTGGGTTCAAACCCAGTCCTGGCCAAAAACTGCAAAAAAAAAAAAAAAAATACAAAATTTTACTTGCTTCATAGTCTTTTTAGGAAGGGAATGATGTGCTACTTGTATCTAGACAGACAATCAGTTCTGTAGCTGGTAACATATAGAAGTGCCACCATAATGTTAGCATTCTTCATTTACTACTAGAGTCAGGGTGATGGATTCATCTAAATACTACGGATAACTTAATCTTCCACTGGCTTTCTTCCTCTGCCTACATAAGGCTACTGCTCAACCCTTCATGCCTCCAGCTAATCTGCTATATCAAAGCAAATGGTGAGTCCTACAAGAAATTCCAAGAAAAAATGAGAATCTAACGGAGTTTATGATCTAATAGATTTGGTTAAGAAATGTCCATGAATAATTAGAACATAGGTCACTGCCATCCCTGGGGGCTACAACATCTACGTTGAAAGGTAATGGTTAAGTTTCGCATATTGCATTCTTGCTAGGTTTTAAAGGGTGGGCAGAAGTTTGGCAAATGGCCGTGGGGAGAGTGGTAATGAGATTATGGGTAGGAGGATTAATAACAGCAAAGCCCAAGTCACCAAAGCATGGCCCTTGTTTGGGGGCAGTACATTTATATTATCTAGAAAGAAGGAGTAAAAGCCAGAAAAAGCAACAAAAGCAACTTCAGATGAGAAATATCCATGAGGGATTTTTTCCTTGTACGGTGTGTGGTGAGAAGATGACTACCTCGAAATTTTAGGCTATGATTTAGAGGATAGTCAAGATCATGGATTGTCTGGAAGTGGTCTAAAGACCACTTAGCCTGGTGACAGGAATGACAAAGCCCTGAATCCTGGATGCAGCTATGGGAATGGAAACCTAAGAGCCCTTGAGATATGATAATGTTATTTTAACATTTTTTTCAAATCTGCTGCTATGCTTTGTGTTTAAAATGTGTGTACCTATGTGTATGTGTGTGTGGTGTTTTGGGTGACCTAGATCTGTGGTCCTCAAACTCCAGGCCATGGTCTGGTACAAGTCCATAGCCTGTTAGGAACCGGGCCACGCAGCAGGAGAGGCAGGTGAGTCAGCGACGCTTCATCTGTATTTACAGCCACTCCCCATCACTCACATCACCGCCTGAGCTCAGAAGCAGCATTAGATTTTCATAGGAGCCTGAACCCTACTCTGAACCTCACATGTGAGGTATCTAGATTGCCTGTGGCTTATGAGAATCCAATGCCACTACCTTACTCCCCATCAGTGGGAAAATTTGTTTTCCATGAAACCAATCCCTGGTGCCAAAATGCTGACAACGGTTGACCTAGATGTTTCTGTGCTCTCCTAATGTATTTGGAAGTTCTCTCCCTTTCTCTCTCCTTCAACTCTTCCCACCCATCTCCAATAAAAGAGAAAAATGCAGGATTTATAATTCCATGATACACAGTAACCACAGGACCTGGAGACAGATGAAATGGATTCAAATTCTAGCTTTGTTCTAAGTTATATGACATTGAGTGCATCTTGTAATATCTCTGAATCTCCTTTATAAAATGAAGGGTGGCCCATTTCAGTACCACCTGGAGAGGACTGTCTACACAGGCCCAGTATTTTGATGATAGGTACCCTTACTGCCCCACCAGATAAGAATCATTTGGAATGAATGAACTCCAAGTTCCCTTCCAGATGTAAAGTTTCATTATTTTATAATTCCACTTTGCATAATTTCCCTCGCAGTCATTTCCTCATTCTCGCCTGCTTTACTTCCAGGTTTCAGCTGTGTGAGATGGAGACAACTTTGGGGGGCTTTTGGAACGATGATTGGTGCTGTCTTCCCATTGGAAAGGAATAAGAGAAACCAGTTCTGCTGATGCTTTGAAAGCTGTTGTTAAGTGTCACACACCACTTATCGGCTGCTCCAGGGGCCTTGGTCAGCCGAATGTTGGAACCCTATGTCTACCTCAATTTTCAATGGACTTAGGAGACCATGTCCCATGACCTTTCCATTTTCTAACCATATAGAACTTCTTTTTGTGGCAGAAAACCGATTTGGGATCTGTGTGCCTGATGAAAAATAGCAAATCAGTGAGTAATAGTCTTCCAGTCTAGTTTTCCTTCTTAGAGATGGCACTGGAAGTGTGTGAATCTGCAATGAAATTCTACAGTGAATTCCACCAGGTCATCAGAAATGAATATAATCCTGTTTTACCAAAATGTACCATCAAGTCAGCCATGCCCCAGCAAATCCCACATTTCTTATAAATTCATCTCTGGAGTATGGTAGCTCATGGTACGTTCTGAGAGTCATCAAATTGTCACCCAAGGGCCATTATCAAACACATACGACATTGGTATTATTCAAGGAGAGGATGATTCCAAGAGAAAGATCAGAATTAAATGTATGAAGCCTCTATCCCATTGGAAGTCATTTCCAATCCTTACAGGTCAGCGAGAGGTAGTGCTACAGATTCTCATTGAATCATGACTCATTACTAAAGAAGACGGCTCAGGTCAGTCTCCAGGGTGAAGAGAGCCAGGGTGAAGTCCAAAGTGGGCGGATGGCTTCTAAGCAATCTGCTGCGGTAGCTGGGCCTTTGTAAATGGCCTAAAATTATGATGCTTTCTCAGTGTTTGCTGCGGCCCACACGTGCACCATGAATCAAGTGACAATCACTTCATATGCCAGGGTAACAGCAATGAATATTCATCACAAAGAAACGAAATGCGAAGTGACTGTGCTCAATTTTCTGAACACCATCTACACATCAAAATACTCCTGGAAATTTTGAAAAGAAAACACTGTAGTTACTCTTTTTCTCATTTTAAGTGGCAATGGGAGGAATACATACATGTGAAATGGTATTTCTATTGTCCTAAAGACTTTGATTTAGCTTTTAAAATCAGATCTTTAAAACATTTTGTTTTCTCCTTTTCTCGGAATAAGGACATATTTTGTTCAGTAACAATTCCAAGTCTAACATCCTGCCATAGATCGCGGGTGTCCACTACTTCTGCCTAAGCCTTTTCCACCAGGCAAGTAGACTACATTTTGACACTGATGGTCATTTACTTGCTCACAGAATTGAATTCTTTTGTATATTACCTGTCACTTCCCTCCGAATATCAGTTTATTAGGATTTAAACTGGAATTGCCGAACCAGATTGCTTCTTTGGGGATGATGAAGAATACAAAATCAATGTCCTGTGAAGTCTGTGAGAGCTGGAGGCCATTGATGAACTCATCAATGAGTTATGCGGCATAGAAATCAGGTTAATGGGGTTAATGCTCAAATTTTCACAGTGTCCTAATTGACTTCTTAATATATTTGATAAGACATAAAAAGGTCCGCCGCCAGGGGCAGCTCCTGTGGCTCAAAGGAGTAGGGCACCGGCCCCTTATGCGGGAGGTGGTAGGTTCAAACCTAGCCCTGGCCAAAAACTGCAAAAAACAAAACAAAACAAAAAAAAGTCCACCGCCAAAGCAAAACTATATATTTCTAAATGCACATATAATGTATAAGTAAATGTATAGACAGCATTCTGGAAGGATATACTCAAAATTAATGTATGTGTTTATCTCTGGGGAAGAGAGTGGGATTGAGTGCTGGTCAAGGGAGATGTTGATTTCATCTCTTTAATTCTTTATGGATTTCAGCGTAATAATGTATTCATGCATTAGTATCAAAATACAAAAGAAAGAAATTTATAAAAATTTGCATTAATAACTTAAAAAATGAGGCCTTGGCAGGATTTCCTGCCACACCAGGGAATGGGGCTTCCTTTTCATGCTAAGAGAAGACCGTCATCCATGGTTGTATCTATCCTCTGAATCTCCTCCAGATCTGAGAGCTTAATGTGAGGAACTACTCCCCACCTCCCCTACTGAATGTAACATAAACTTCTCAAGGATTTATGGCACTGGTTGGTCTGGCTGGACACCGCTCCACCATCGCTTCTCTCTGTTTAAAGGATTGCCAAAGTGGACACTTAGGAGGTTCTTACCACTGGCCTTGAATATTTTAAAGCATTGAAACTAGGAGATTAATGGTAACATTGCTCCCAAGTATCACATTCTGATTTGGATAGTGCCTTCCAAAAACCAAACAGATTTGCTCCAGCTAAACATAAAAGATGTGGTTGATGAGTATGCAGAACCACCTGAATGGGTTATGTATCCGAATCTGAATACACTCCATGACAACACGCTGATATCTCACATCCTTGTGATGATGGAGATCTAAGGGCAGTGGAAGGGGCTTTGAATTAAGAGTTAGAAAACTTAGCTGGGTTTTAGTTCCAGAATGATTGGGGCAAATTAACTAACCCTGCTAATCTCATTTTCCATGGCAAATAATCATACCTACCTTGTCTATCGTATGGAGTTATTTGGAGGGAAGCAAGTGTTTTTGAAAATGCCCTGAAAGGCCAATCAAATGGAATAGGGTATTTATTTTTCACTCAGTGTCTTTGAGGGTGAGTATGAGGCTCCTTTTGTTTTTACTTGTCCTGGTAGAAAATCTGTCCCCATGCAAGCTTTAATTTTCTAGAAGACATCATGTTTTATTTGGACATTTTCCTTAATCTAATTTGAATTTTCTTGATTATTCTCTGCGTATAAAAGGGTATCTAGCTGCATTTTTCGGAAGTATCAATTTCTTAGGAGTTTTAAATTTCTGCAGTAAGAGTGCCCGTTGTATTTTATAGGACTTGTGGTTAGCAGCACAATGAGAACTATTTGCTGGGGACCCTACCCTGTCATATCGTGGGCAATTCCCTGGGTCCAGAAGGAGAGGATGTCAAATCTACTTTCTGCCTAACCCGCTGATCCCATGACCAAACACCAAACTTTTTGAGCATGGGCTTCATTGCCTATACAAGGGGGTAAAACATCATAGGCTTGTGGTAAAAAACAAATGGGATTATCTGCATTCAAAATAAGCATGGAGGTTTTGGAGAGTTTTGCGAATGGTAAAAGGAGCGGCAGAAGAAGAGGAAGCTTTCACCACGTGTTCTGCTTACCAATTACGGCCACCGAGACCTGTCTCTTGTAGAGTTGCCCCAAATTCCGTGGGAACAGATGGTGTTTGTGGTGTAGGTTGGAATCTTTAACCACGAACATTTGTCTCTGATCAAATTCACTCCTTCTGCCCAGACTCTGTCCATGATCTCTGTGGTCTCACATTAAGCTAAAGCTCTGTTGCCTGGTATTGTCTGATGCGAAGCTACCCTTCCAGTTTTATGTCCTACACTCCCATTGATAGGCCCCATGCTTTGGTTAAAATAAACTGCTTCCCATTCATTAAACATTCTCTCGCACTCCCTCCTGCACTCTTTCTCCACTGCTTAGAACGTCATCTCAGTTTTACGTGTCATGGCCTTTAAGACTCAGTCCAAATACCACTTCATGATCTTTCTCTGAGTCCTACGTTCCTAAGTGATCTCTCTCATCTTTAAAATTCCTTACCTTTGCTATTTTACTATTTCTACCTTTTAGTAGCATTATCTATACATATAATTTATCAGTATCTTGACAGTTATACAGTATGTTCTTAAAGGTGGACCTCTGTTTCAGCTTCATAGTAGCTACCATTCGGCCCAATATTACAGTTAAAAAGACTCCCTGATCACAAGAATGGAGAAGCATGAATCCCCTGTACTCAATTTTGATATGAGGACAATTAATGAAAATTAAGGACAGGGTGGGGGTGGGGGAAGTGGAGAGCAGAGAAAGGGAGGGAGGGAAGGAGGTGGGGCCTTGGGGTGTGCCACACCTTTCGGGGGCAAGACACAAGATTGCAAGAGGGACTTTACCTAACAAATGCAATCAGTGTAACCTGGTTTCTTGTACCCTCAATGAATCCCCAGCAATAAAAAAAAAAAAAAGAGTCCCTGAAAGTGCACTAGATGAATGGATGAGGGAGACAGGGGATACAGATAAGAGAACAGCAAAAGGAAATTCCCAAGTCTACCCTCCTTAAGAGACTGGACAATTGAGATAAAAGGTAGGATTAGCCATCTGTAAAATTCACAAGGAGAAATCTCTAGTAATGATTATGTAATTGTGTAGTTAAGTTCTTAAATGCAAAGATTTTTTTCTGGAATTCAAGTTCACTATTGTCATCTGGTTTGCCCTGCTCCACCTAGGTTCCATAGAGTCTAACTTGCAACTTACATATAACACACTGTCACCATTCAGTGTACGGCACGATTGGTTGCAAACGTCAGGGTTTGCAGCTGACTAAGGGTAGCAGGGCTGAGAGAGGGAAATGGAGAGGACTGATCCCCCAACTCCAGGGTTCAGCTCGAGACTAATGAGTGATGTCAGGAACAGGAAGACCCAGAGACCACTGGGATTTGATGACTTCGACAGCTTCGTTCTAATGCTGCAATTCTAGGCTCATGGATATTTCTCTGGCTCTTTTGATCCCTTATTAAGGATGTGTCAAATGTATCCCTTGATTGGATCTAAACAGATTCTTCAAAAGGCAAATATGGAAATGAAAGGCAAGTAGGATGTGTTCATGGTCGTCCTGGGCACTGACAGACTCTCAAGTCGCGGTTTCACTAGCATTTCTGGGGTGATCCGTGAAGCACAAAACCCAAGTGTTAGATTCTCCTTCTCGTAACCCTGTTTATCATTCACTTCTGCAGCAGGAAATGATGCTGCCTGTGTTGTCAACGATTCCCCAGGCTGCCTCCTCCCACCATCCTTCCTTTTGTTACTGATGCATTGGCTGTGGCCTAGGGGTCTTAGGGGGGCTGCTCTCAGGTGCAAAGGACGGTTGAGGTTTGTGTACTGGGCTGGTGGAAGGATTCTGGCTTCCAGCTTCTAGCAGAGCATGGTGTTATTAAAGGGCGGTAGGCTCCTCCTGCAGCTCCCCAACCAAGGAAAATACTGGAATAGAAATCACATAATCACAGAGCTTCTTATATTTTTATCAATTGAATTATATTTATATTCTGCCAGTTTTATAAAAAGGGAGGAGAGAGAGATTTGATATGGCTTCATTCAGCAAACGCCCTGCCAGGCTCAGATGCTTGGTTATGTAACAGAATGGAGAAGAACACGCTTCCTCTAAAGCTACACCCTTTCTTGGTCTGAGGATATTCTTTGTTTTTGAAGCAGTGATGACAGATAGGACTAAAACTTGTGATTCCTGACATTTTGTTAAGTGTTCCTATTTCTCGCTTGTCGGAAATTGCTGGCTGGGCGACTGGTCAACAAGCTTCTCCATATAAAACCAGTACCCCACTCAGTTAAAACTCAAGTTCATGCCAGGTGATTGGCTGGAATCTGCAGCCAGCTGCATCCATAAAATACCATCCGGGCCTGCACACACGTGGCAGGGACCAATTTTTTTTCTCTACTACTATATTTCATCAACTCAAAACAAGTGGAAAGGACATAATGCAATTTGGGCAATTTGGATCCTTGGAGCTTATTATTTTGACACTGAATCTCTCACTTCCCTTCCCTTTAATTTCTTAAACCCTGAACTACAGTAATTTGTCTGTGTTCATTGATCCCTCTGAATCAGTGGGCTTCTACGTTTTTGACTATGTCCCTTGGAAATAAGTACATCCTACGTTGTGACCCAGTGCACACACAAACACATTCAACTGAGAATAAATTTCATGCGATAATACCCTCACTCCATCAGAAGTATTCTGATGTTTTCTGTTCGATACTGTTCTAAGTAAAAACAAATGTTCTTCCTAATGCACTAAGTTCATTTCATGGAAACTCTAAAGGTCAAAGAATAACTTTTATTACACTCTGTCCCTTTGAGTGCCACTGTGTAAAGAAAAAAGTCAAGAAATGTTGTGAAATGAATAGATTTCTTTCCAAGTGAAAAGAACAATCTTGAGGACTGCATTGCCCAAAAAAGATATTTTGATTTCCCCCACTTTGTACAGAGAACAGAGTGGGCATTTGTCAGTTACTTGGACTATAGAAACCTATGAAAGATTCTGGTTTCAACGTCTTCATTGAAGGAAAGAATAAGAAAAGGGAAGGAAGGGAGATCCGGCTCTGTTCATCTTCAAACAAAAGGTATAGGACCGTGCTGGCACAGAGACTCTGAAAGACAAGATCTGCCTAGTCACACCTTGGCCAGCAAGAATGCATGTGATTTATATTTTATCGTTGCTAGATAAAATATTGCTTAAAGGAGAAGCATGTTAGAGTCCCAATGGCAATTTAAGGTAGAACATCACTTCTCCCTTGGCGTCTAGCCCCTCCTCCTGAATCTTCAGTACATTGACCTTCTACATCTCCAAGTACTGAAAATGAACTTATTAGGCTAGACTCAGAGCTTGCACATACGATCCATTTACTTTTCCTGCTGCACTGCCTTTAGACATACAACTGAGTGCATGCATTGAACTATTTTATTTTAAGATAATTTCCCTACTCTATTTTATTGTAAGATTTCCCTACGAGAATTGATTCAAGCTGTACTCAGGGTCACCAAGAGCTTGGTCTGCACTGGGTGTTGATGTTAGGCAGGGGGACAGAAAGAAGCGAAACCTCAACAGCCCTCAGTCCAATTGGTGAGGCAGCCACGTTCACAGGAGGCTGTGATCCTGTAAGCCAGGTGCTGTGCTGAGGTGTACAGCCACTCCACTCTTTCTGACCCTAGGACAGGTGACCTTTGAGCACAGCTTTGGAGACTAAGCAGAAGTCATTAAAAGTGGAAAGATAAAGGACCTTCCAGTTGGTGGGACTACAGGAAGTTGGCTATCCAGACAGGTATGTTAGGGATTGCTTAGTAGGCAGGCATTTTTGCTGCTTAATGGTCTATGATGCCAGTGGTAGAACACATTAATATTCAGTTGAAAAGACACCGGTATTGCAGTAGGGAGCTGGGTATTTATTGGGCTTTTAAACCCACGCTACTTGGTTTTTCCTCTAATTGCCCAGAGCGTGCAAATCTTGCCCTGCCTCGTATGTGCATGATGTGAAATTACACAGCCAGAAGGGACTTGGGTTATTTATCCTCAAACCACTAATTTTATACATGAAGAAAAAGAAGTGTAAGTCATTTAGTTAAAAGGGTCTTTTCCCAGGGATTGGAGAGAGCTCAGCCTATTTGCAAATAGATGGAAAGCCTTCTTCCCACTGCTGCTGCTGTGGAGACTGGCTCTTAGTCAAAAAGAAAAACAGCTCACTGTTTATTTAAATTGAGCAGGAAGGAAGTGCAGGAGCACTTGGGTGTACCCGATAATCTCACTATTCAGCACACAGAGGAATGTGGTGTAAAGGTAGCTTTGATTTGGACACCTTCCAAGGGAAATGAGCTACAGAGTTACCAGGCGGACTTGGTAATGAGGCAGTTTTTTGGTGAAAGTAGTGACAAGCCACAGGCTCCAAATTCTACCAACTCTACTAGGGATCTGTTACATTCAGGCGTGAATAGCACGCATAAAAGTTTGTCCCCTTCCATAGGATTTTAAAAACAAAAGTTCTCCCCAGCTAGTGTGCAAAAATTCCTCTATTAGTAACAGTGAGTTTGGGGGCAGTTTCTGTACAATGTCTGGGAGGACCGAGTTATAAGGCTTTGTAGCTTGTAAAATTTGCACAATGGGCCACAGGTAGCTTCTCCACTGCTAGGGAAGACTAGGGGGCCTTCTTGGCATGTGCCAGCGAGGATGAATACAGCAGAGGCTGCCTACATTTGCACAAATGAAGACAAACGCTATGCATTTTGCAAAGGAAAAAAAAAAAGTCATTTGAAATCAAACAAGCAGCCATGAAATTCTAGATGTTCTTAATGGCAGCACCGGACTCCAATTTGCTTTCTGCACAATGTGGCAGCTTTTTTCTCAGTTTGACAAAATTATAAACAAAGAACAAAAATATGACAAAAGGTAATTGGCTGGCAGCTAACCTGTGGAGAAGCAGGACTTCCTCCAGAAATCAGGGGGTCGGCAGTACAACGGACGGACCCCGTGGGCTCACACCCGGCTGTTCTTTCTCAACTGATTTCACAGGAGACATTCAGTGAGATTCTGTCCTAGACCACCAGCAGGTACAGTTAATTATTTTCCTCATTTCCATAAAGGTCACAAGCGAAACATGGGCATGACAACTGAAAAAAAGTGTAATGGTCTTTTGCAGAGAAAGTGGGGCAGGTAAAGAATACGGATGCCTGTCCGCCTTCTGGGCAGGATGCTACGTGAGGGGGAAATCCCAAGTTCTAACTGCTTCCAAAGGCTTGCTGCTCAATTCCTGATGAAATATCAAAAAAAATTGCCTTTAATCTACAGAACATCTGATTTCATTGCCATGGCACTTAGTGAATTAGGAGCTAGAATGCTGCTGGCAAAAGATCCTCCCCTCCCATGAGGTCTGGGTTGGGAACCTCCAGCCCTCACATTCGCGGCCGAACTTCTGACTTTATTTCCAGACAATGGATATTTGCCAGACTAACTTTGAAATGATAAATGGTTCCTTTCCCTAAAACGCTCAACAGTTCCATCAGTCTCTGGGATATTCCTTCTATAACTGGAGATAAAATTGTGGAAGATAAATTATCATTTTTCTGCTTACGTTTCTTCAAATGGCCAGGACTCTTTCCAATATAAGGTCAGGAATAGAAATACATTTTTAAAGAATCATACACAAAGAAAAATGGTTCCTTTCTATCCTGAGGGCGTGCTTCCTCAATTGATCAAGAGGGTATTGATTTAGAACTTGGTGGGGAGGGCTTCGAGGACAGGCCACCAGCGGGGGCTGGAAGGACCTCCTTCTGCTCCACCCAGACCACCGAGAGCGTGAGAATTGGTATCTTCCACTGATCTTCACCTTTCAAATTAAAGAGTCAAATGATTACAGATGAAGATCTCAGAAAGTATTCGTTCAATACCTTCCACTCAGAGCCTAGAAAACGCACAGGTGAAATGATTGCTCAGAGCCTCCCGGTTGGTAAGGGTGCCCTGGGGTCGGTCCCGGGTCCTGACTGCCTGGTCTGTGGTCTCGTCAAAGCAATGCTGCTTTTATCTCTCAGTGACATGGGACAAAGCAATAAATAAATGTTGCCTAGCGCTGCCGTTTCTTAAACGTGCTTTTAAAATCCAAAGCCCAGATTAAAAAAAAAAATCTCAAACACAAAGAAAGACAATTTGGAAAACCTCCTCATGAAATGAACTGGGGAGTTTACCACCTCCTCAGCCAATTGGTACAAAATGTTCTGAAATTAGGACACAGGAATCACTAAGCAAAGTACGGTTGTTTCCAAGTGGTGAGAGGCTGCAGGTGGTTGTGGAGAGACCCTGAGTAGCCTGGCAATGCCCACAGCTCAGGGGCATAGCCGGCCCCCTCGGCTCATTGGAGCAGAGTCACCACACGCACCCTTGTTTTCTTGTAAACAGCTCTCAGGCATGCGTGCTCCACAGACACATTCACTTCTGGATCTTGGAGGCTTCGTGCTAAATTTCCCATGCGCTGCCTTGAGCTCCACACACCTTTTGACTGAGTGTGCAGAAGTAAACAATACATTTTCCAGCACTTTGCATATGTCATTTCTTTTAATCCTAACAGTAACCTCAAGAAGTACACCTCTTTATCTTTACCCCAACGAATGGAAGCTCATAAAGAATTGCCCCCAAACACGTACAGCCAACAAATGACTGGGCAGGATTAACTGAATTCTTCCTGATTTGGAAATCCATGGTGCTTAAAAAGGCACAGTTCACAAACAGTCCATGGTAAGTTACAGCTCCAGGGCATGGGTATCATTTTCTCATTAAAAATAATTCCTTGAAAGAAACGCAGATATTTCAAATATCAAACATTTTTTCAAATTCTTTAAAAGATTAGGAAGGGGTGGTATTTGAGCAGAGAGAAGGTATAATAATCACATAGAACTCCTATTTACTCTTTCTCTGTGTCCGGCCATGTTACAAGTGCTTACCAGATATTAACTGACTAGATCCTCAGACAATCCTACTGTTATCCCCATCCCAGATGTGGGGAACCTGAACACAGAGAGGTTGAATCATTTGTTTAAGGTCACACAGTAAGTGGCAGGGCTGGATTTCACATCTCTGTCTGGCTCCATAAACCCTGCTTTAACCATTCAGCTGTCCTGTCTTCCCTTCCCTTCCCTGCAGATCACGTAAGTCAGTTTTTAGTAAGGCTGCTACGAGAAAAAAAACACAAAAGACTGATACATGTATACTAAAATTTACTTGAAAATGCATGCTTTCTAAATGCAAAAAATAAAGTAGCAAGTGTTTTAGAACCCTAACATTTCTGGAATAATTCTTGGTATCAGTGGAAAGTAAGCTAATTGACTTTATAAAAATTCTAAAATGTATTCTTTTTGTTTCAAAAAAAAAAAATGACAGAGAGAAGGGAAAAAAAATCACTGAGTTCCTTCAGACGATTAAACTAGTTCCTTCCTAGTTCCAATGGGCTGTACCAACTGGGAAGGCCTTTGACCAAATTGATACCATCTGTAGTTCAAGCACAGAGAGGTATAGACTCCATAGATTGCCAAGCTAGAAAGTTTCTTTTTCTATTATTGAGGAAACCGAAGCTCAGAGAGGCCAAGATTCTCACTGTTGGAATCAGACTTAGAATTGTGAACCCGACACAGAGCTACAGTTAAACAATCTAGTCTACACAGGCCCTCATCCATTTCACTCAACCTTAATCACAAAGAAATGAAAACAAAACAACAAAAACAAAAGCAAGCTGACATAAAGGACATTTCACAAAAGCAAGTGTGGGCACACTTGCTGTGCACGGCACATGCGGCTATGTCCCCAAATCTGCCACCCTTAGTACATCCCATCCCTCAGGGGATCAGTTTGACTCTACTTCAAATATGCCCAGAATCTTAGTTTAAGCCACAATCATGGTCACTCCTGCAAGAGTCTCCTAAGTGCTCTCCTTCGTCATCCTGGACCTCCTCCCACCTCCCACCTCCCACCCACTATGCACAAGACAGTCAAAGTTATGCTTTTTCATTTTTTTGAGACAGAGTCTCACTTTGTTGCCCTGGGTAGAGTGCTGTGGCGTCACAGCTCACAGCAACCTCAAACTCTTGGGTGCAAGTGATTCTCTTGCCTCAGCCTTCCAAGTATAGGCGCCCACCACACGCCACAATGCCTGGCTATTTTTTGAGACGAGGTCTCGCTCTTGCTCAGGCTGGTCTCGAACCCCTGAGCTCAGGCAATCCACCCGCCTTGGCCCCCCAGAGTGCTGGGATTACAGGTGTGGTGCACCGCACCATGCCACAGTGACGCTTGTGGGGCCTTGGGGTGTGCCAAACCTTCTGGGGGCAAGACATGATTGCAAGAGGGACTTTACCTACCAAATGCAATCAGTGTAACCTGGCTCACTGTACCCTCAATGAATCCCTAGCAATAAAAAAAAATAAAAATAAATAAAAATAAAATCACGTCATTGCTCAGCACAGAATCCCTGCAATCTCCTCCTCCCATTGATTTAGAGGAAATCCGAATCCATATTATACATCCATTCCACCTTCCTGATCGTCTCTCCCCGTTCTCCCCCCTTGCCTACTGTTCTCTGGCAATACCGTGTCTGTGCTGTTCCCCGGATCCCCGTGCGCGTCCGTGATGTTCCCCGGATCCCCATAGGCGTCTGTGCTGTTCCCCGGATCCCCATAGGCGTCTGTGCTGTTCCCCGGATCCCCGTACACGTCTGTGCTGTTCCCCGGATCCCCGTGCGCGTCCGTGCTGTTCCCCGGATCCCCGTGCGCGTCCGTGCTGTTCCCCGGATCCCCGTGCGCGTCCGTGCTGTTCCCCGGATCCCCATAGGCGTCTGTGCTGTTCCCCGGATCCCCGTGCGCGTCCGTGATGTTCCCCGGATCCCCATAGGCGTCTGTGCTGTTCCCCGGATCCCCGTACACGTCCGTGCTGTTCCCCGGATCCCCGTGCGCGTCCGTGCTGTTCCCCGGATCCCCGTGCGCGTCCGTGCTGTTCCCCGGATCCCCGTGCGCGTCCGTGCTGTTCCCCGGATCCCCGTACACGTCCGTGCTGTTCCCCGGATCCCCGTACGCGTCCGTGCTGTTCCCCGGATCCCCGTGCGCGTCCGTGCTGTTCACCGGATCCCCGTACGCGTCCGTGCTGTTCCCCGGATCCCCGTGCGCGTCCGTGCTGTTCCCCGGATCCCCATAGGCGTCCGTGCTGTTCCCCGGATCCCCATAGGCGTCTGTGCTGTTCCCCGGATCCCCGTACGCGTCTGTGCTGTTCCCCGGATCTCCATACGTGCTTCCACCGCAGCCTTTCCCACTTTCTATCTTCTCTTCCTTGACCTAGTCCGTTCGCAGCGTGCCATTATTTCAAACAATTCTTTGCTCAAATGTCATTGCATCAGAGAGTCCATCTCTGCATATACTATGTAGCCGTCTTATTTACGTTCTGCCTTTTGTGACCATTTTTATTCATGACATTGTCCCACGATGTGGCACGTGTGTCTGTATGTATGTGTGTGTACACCCATGTATGTGTGTGTATGGGTCTCTGTGCACGTGTACCTGTACCTATGGTGCAGGCATCTATTACCGTGTGTGTACGTGTGTGTTTATCTGTGTGTATCTGTATGTCTGTGTGTATACTTACGTTTGTATCCACAGTAAATATTTGTTTATTTTTCCTAATAGGAATATAAGCTCAAAAAGGCTTATTCACCATTTAATTTATGTTTATTTAAATCACTGTTGCATCCTTGGTGTCAAGAACATAATAGACGTTTAATAAAAATGTGTTGAATGAGGAATAAATGATTTATGATTGTAATAGTGACCTGAAACACGTGGAAAAAATAATTTTCAAATATTTTTAAGAAGAACAGAAAGAATTATATGGCCCACTTTATAATGTGATGTTTTAATTTAAAATGCATTAAAATTAGCCTAGTATTCTAGTGTTCTGCAAACATACTTGTAGTTCTATATAACTTACTGCCTCAAATTTATGAAGGGTGAGGTTTTACTGTTAGGTGGCAGCTACGTTGAATTTCTTTCATTGGGTTATATTTTTACTTTTAAGAATTTTTTTATTCTTTATTTTATAATGAAATATATAGTGGCTATAGATTTATACAATCTCTTAGCAAAAATAATTATGAGTAGGAGGTAATATTATTTATTGAGATGTGCTATTTCTAGGCTCTGATCTGTACCTTTTTGCCATCCTAAATCATTTAACACATAGACGACCACTTTAGGAAAAAAAAATTTTTTCCCCCTTGGGGCCACAGTGTTTTATTAGATCAAGATAAGTCAAGGGATGTGTGAGTTATATGCTTCGCAAGGTCCCATGCTCAAAAGTAGTAGAAGTTTAATTATAACTCACATGGTAGTTAATACAGAAGGAGTCAAAAAAAGGAAAAGGAAAGGTAAAAAAACTACACTTAAATTGTAATAATATATACCAATAACAAAAGATGAATACAAGTCACGTTTGAGCACCTCTTATAATTGCAAACGTGAAATATGACTTGAATATGACAATTTCCAAACAGTTTTTTCCTTTCTTAAAAATGTGTATATATATTTTTGGCACCCTCTGTATGTTAATCCTCCAAAAGCCTCTGAAGTAGGAACTATTATTACCTCTAATTTAGCAGTGAGGTATCAGAAACACCCAGAGTTAAATACCCCAATCGAGGTCACGCATCTAATCAGCAGTGGAGACAGAATATAAAAGGCAATTTGTCCAATCTTCTATTCAGTCATCCACTGTTTAATTTTAAAAAAACACCTCCTGTGTATCTACAACATACCAGGAACTGAGTTAAGTTACCAGGTTGCAAAATAGTGATGTAATCTCTATCATCACGATGCTCAGGGCACAGGACAGAAGAGTGAACAGATGTCAGGCTGGCCAAGAGACCAGCTTCCCCGGAGTGACGGAAACCAGAAATATCTGACTGGGCAAGGGATGGTCCCTTCTCCCACTTGTAATTCCTATTTTAAGGGTGGAGTCACTAAACATCCTAGAATGATCCAAGTTCTTTCTTTTTCTTCCCTAGATTCTTCTACTAAAGCCATAAAGAAAGGGGTTATTTCAGTAATAAGCCGCCTGAGCTTTGATGTTTGTTTCTGGGGGTGGCCTTGAATTGTTGCCACTCTGTTGTGTTTCATCCAGTTTTCCTTGACATCTGAAGAGGCAGTTTCTCTGGGGAGAATATTTTTGTATTTCTCCATATGCTGCTTTTTGTCTCCTCACATATATTGCCAATAAGACTTGTGAGTTCCACCACAGGCCAGATCTGCAGCTTAAGTTTAGTGTTGGCCTGGAAAGAAATATATTATTCTTCTTCTCTCTGGTTCATGTCTTTCTCTCTATTGTAGAAATGAGATTAATTTCCTTGCACTTTTCCTCAACAGGCTGATGTACTTCTTCCATTTTACTTCATCCATTTTTCGTACATTGCTCATAGGCTTCCTTTATTCATGATTACACTTGCGTCCACCATTTTTCAAAAATCAATTTAAGGAAGTGCCCTCTGGCCAGGGGTGGGGATCCTGTGACCTCAAGGCTAAATGTGGCCCTCTTGGTCCTGAAGAGCAGCCTTTGACTGAATCCAAATTTTACAGAACAAATTCATTCTGATGCTCTTTCCTCCTTCTCACACTCTCTCAGGACGTGTGATTTGCGGTCACGTTCAGGTATGTCTACTGAGCATATTTGTTTATCAAATGTTTTCAGTGTTTGGAGAACATTATAAATAACAACCAGGATTATAAGACAGGCAAAGGAGGTTCCCTCAAATCCCTCACAAATGAAGGGGGTAGGGAATGAACATATGTAATTTTAGAAAACATTTTTTAAAATTCCTAAAATACACAGAACATAAATTTGCCATCTTAACCATTGTCAAGTGTACAGTTCAGTGGGTTGAAGTACGAGCGGTCACACTGCTATGCAACCATCACCACCATCCATCTGTATGACGTTTTGCCTCTTGCAAAGCTAAAAACTCTGCACCCATTAAACATTGCCTCTTCATACCTCTCTCCCTCCGGCTGTTGGCAGCCACCCTTCTATTTTCTATCTTTTAAAAATAATTTTGGGAAAATCATTGAGGGTACAATGAGCCAGGTTACCCTGCTCACTTTTGCTGGGTTAAGTCCCTCTATTAATAGTGACCCACCAATAGTGTCACACACCCTGGACCCTACCCCCTATAACTACAGTATCACTGAAAGTGTTGGCCAGCTTTATCTTCAATGATGGCCACTAACCGCGTTAAGTCAGAACACGAAGATCTTTTAGGAGTCCTATTCATTGGATGGTAAGACAACGATAAACCCACGTAAATCACGATAGGGATGACTTTGCTGGTTTGTATCCTGCTTGTCAAGGTAAGAGGAAGAGAAACAAGAAGAGAAGAAATCTCACTCTATGCCCTCACAGCATGAGTCCCTAAGGATCAATACATAAATGGAGATACTGTCACTGAGGTTCCGTGACAACTCAATGTGGTTTTGATTTGCATTTCCCTGATGGTATCAATGAGCATTGTTTCATGTGTTTGTTGGCTATTAGTCTATTTTCATTAATAAAAGTTTCTATCCATGTCTCTTGCCGGATTTTTAATGGGATTGCTTGGTCTTTTTGTACTGCTTTGTGTGAGTTCTTAGTAGATTCTGGCTCTCAGCCCTTTGTCGGATGTGTAGCACACAAATATCTTTTCCCATTCTGTAGGTTGTCTATTTGCTTTGTTGGCTGCATTCCTGGCTGTGCAGAAAGTTTTTAAACATGTTTAGGTCCCATTTATTTATCTTTGTTGTTACTGCAATTTCCTTTGGGGTATTCTTCATACATTTTTGCCCTAGGCCAGTATCTTTTTAAGAGTTTTCCCCACACTTTCTTCTAGGATCTTTATAGTTTCATGACTTAGATCCATCATGAGTTAATTTTTGTGAGTGGTAAGAGGTTCAGATCCTCTTTGAGTCTTTTACATGTGGCTATCTGGTCCTCCAAGCACAATTAATTGAACAGGGATTCTTGTCCCCATTGTATGTTTTTGTTTTCTTTTTGAAAGATCAGATGGCAATGTGAGCATGGTTTCATCTCTAGATTCTCTGTTCTGTTCCATAGATCTACGGCTCTACTTTTAAGCCAGTATCATGCTATTTTGATCACTTTAGCCTTATAGTATAGCCTTAAGTCTGATAAAGTGATGCCTCCATGTTTGTTCTTATTTTGTAAGATTACTTTAGCTATTTGAGACCTTTAATGATTCTATACGAAGCATAGAACTATTTTTGTCAAGCTCTGAAAAATAAGACATTGGTACTTTAATGGAGATTGCATTGAATCTATACATCACTTTGGGTAGTAGAGATAGGGATTTTTAACAATGTTGATTCTTCCAATCCATCAGCATGATGTGTTTTTCCATCTGTTAATATCCTTAGCAATTTCTTTTCTCAGTGATCTGTAGTTCTGTCTATACTGATCTTTCACCTCCTTTGTTAAATATATTCTAAGATATTTCATTTTCTTCAATGCTACTGTGAAAGGTGTTGTATCTTTGATTTCTCAGCTTGACTGTTTTTGGCATATATGAAAGCAACAAATTTGTGTACATTGATTTTACATCCTGAGACTCTTTTGTATTTATTTATCAATTCAAAGAGTCTCTTGGTGGGGTTGCTGGATTTTTATAAGTATAAGATCATATCACCAGCAAAGAGCAATACCATTACAACACCCTTGATATCCTTCTCATGTCTGATTGCAATGGCTAGCACTTCCAGCACTATGTTGAGTGTTTAGTAGTAGTGGTTCCAGTTTTAAGCAGAATTACTTACAATTTCTCTCAATTCAGTATGATGTTGGCAGTGGGTTTGTCATATACAACTTCTATCAATTTAAGGAATGTTCTGTCTATCCCAATTTTCTTAAGTGTTCTTATCCAAAAAAGGTACTGAATTCTGTCAAATGTTTTCTCTGCATCTATTGAGAAGATCATATGGTCTTTGTTTTTATTTCTATTTAAATGGTGAATAATGTTTATGGATTCACATTTGTCGAACCAGCCTTGTATTTCTGGTATGAAATCTACCTGGTTGTGATAAATTCTTTTCACTCTGTTGTCTTGAAGACCAGCATAGAAGCATCCTGTAGTTTGGGCTCATAAACCAATAGCCTAAAATATGGTGCTTTAATTGAACTGAAAAAAGGAAGCCTCAATGTCTCTGACTTTTTCCCTTCACATACACCATCTTTCCCAAAGCAAAAGATAACGTTGCTCTCTGAAGTTTCCTTCTCTGCCTAAAATCTGGACTTACCTAAAAGAAAATAATTACCTCTTGTCCTTTCCCTCAATTTTCATTAATTGAACTTATACTGTGGGAAGGATTACTAAAGTCTATTTACACATCTGGCCAGACTTTTATCACAAACCATTATCTGCTCTGTGAGCCCAATAGACTTTGGTCCAGGTCATTGTATGTTCTTCAAGCCCATTGAATTTCACTCCCCAAAGATCACTTATTATCTCCATAAAATCAGCCATATTTCCCCATCTCCCTTTCTCTTAATAAGTAAGATATATACATGTAAGAACATCTGGGTCTCATTGACATATTGGGCAATTACTCTGTGCCTTCCCCCTGAACACAATAGCAATAGATTTATAATGCCTTTTCTTATTAATCTAATTGTGAGTTGATTTTTCAACTTGTGAGGACAAAGGTGCATTCATTTGGCTCCAACATTGTCTATAGTTGTTTTGTGTTAGTGGATTCACAGTTGGGTTGTATCACTATCCCCCAGGTCTCGCTTATGTGTCAAACACAGGGTTCCTTCTCACCCATGTCCTCACTGCCCATTGAGCACAGGGCTGGCCAGCAGTCTCACAGCATTCCCCAGTAGACAGGCTGTGTCTAGAAATCTCAGTCAGTGAATGGAGCAAAGAGCAGGGCAATGCTGTGGTGGGAGGTGGCAGTGTGGGAAGGGAGTAGGGAATTTCAAGGCAATCACACAGCCTTTTCTTCTGTAAACGCCAGAAGATGACTGACAGGAGAAAAGCTCCTAGCCTCCTTTAGTCTGTTCTGTGCTTCAAGCCTCATTATAAACAACACACTTGCAAAATGATCCTACTTAGATTTAGCAGGCATGCATGTATCTAAGCTCATGGAAACATGAGGTATCTCATTACTGGTATCTTTACCATGTGAACTTCTTCAATGAACATGTCAACACAAAAATACTTCCCACAGCACATCTCATGCCATTATCCAATCTTTCCATTAATTTTTCTTTACAGGACTGTATACATTTGTCAGATGTTTGATTAAATTTCCCCGGTTGTTTAAATATATACTCAGCTCAATGAACTATTTTTGCTCAACATTGATAGGCAAAAATAGAAAACTGAGGGCAGACATAGGCTGAGCTGGAAGGAACCATGGACTCATAATTTTCTCCCTCCAAAGGGAAAACAGGCCCCAATGTGGAAACTAAAAAATGTGGAAAGTGCTGACCCACCCCCTTCATGTGCTTGGATGAATTAACAACTGCTTCTTAGAGGGGGACCTAAAATACCCACCGCAGGCTATAAGGTTCATGCCTACCAGACTCATTTACTCAAGGTGACATCAGCTGGAGGGAGGCAGGGTAGGGGTACATGGAAAGTAAATGACAGCCTGTAAGGGGCAAAATTCTATTTGTTTAGTTGAGGGTCTTCACTCAGTCAGGAGCCTGGAATAGTTGCTAAGGGAGTAAGGTGATGATTGTGTTATGGGAGGCTATCATTATCTATCTATCTATCTATTTATTTATTTATTTGGATATAGGGTTTCACTGTGTCACCTAGTCACCCAGGTTGGAGTGCAGTGGTGCAATCATAGCTCACTTCAGATTTGAATTCCTGGACTCAATGGATCCTCCTGTCTCAGCCTCCTAACTACAGGCATGAGCCAAGGAAGACCATTGTTTTGGACTAGACCCCTGCTCTAAGCCCCAGCAGAACAGGCCAAACCATCATGGAGTCACTGTGCTAAGTGCCATGTAATCAATCTGATCTTTGAAAGAGCTCAATTTTCTAAACAGCAACCTATAAGACAGGGCCCAGTTTACCTAAGCCTGTATTATAAGAAAGTCACCTCTGTTTTAACCCTATCAGAAAAGGCACTTTGAAATGACAAATCCACCTTTTGTTTCCTGTTCCTCCTTTTTAAGTTCCTTTCTGTCTATAAAACCAACTCTCTCTACTTTGCTCAGTGGGACATACATTCTGTTTGGTAGAATGAAGTGTTGTCTAATTCTAGAGTTGCAAATAAAAGCCACATAGTTCTTGAGACTAAGTTTGTTATAATTTTGTCTTTTGACACATGGGAACAGGCATCATTAGGACAAGAACTGGTCCAAGGACCACCGGGGACTCCAGTCGTCCAAGACTGGCTTCACTAAAAAGCAGGGCTGTGGTGCTCACAGTCAACAGACTACATCTGAAGCAGAACTCCAGGATGAGGGGCATGCATGGGACTTAAGGACTGGAAACCAGTGAGCTTCCAGAGAATGGAGGGAGGACTGGAAAGGCAAGGGCAAATCTCACTTGCTGTACCCCTATGATGCATATTAGGGACTGAATTGTGTCCCTCCAACCCCTGGCGAAACTGTCGTTGAAGATAGGGCCTTCAAGGAGGTAATTAAGGTTCAGTGATATCCCAAGGTGGAGCCCAGATATAGCAGAATGATGTCTTTATAAGAGGAGAAAGAGATGTCAAACTCTCCCTTTGTGTGCACACAGAGGAAAGCGCAGGTGACCCAGTGAGAAGGCGGCAGTTTGCAAACCAGGAGGAGAGCCCTCAACCAAAACCAACTCTGTAGCCACCTTAATCTTGGACTTCCAACCTCTAGAACTGTGAGCAATAAATGCTCACTGTTTAAGCCACACAGTCTGTGGTATTTTGTTGTGGCAGCCCAAATAGAGTAAGAAAATGTGTGCTATTAGCTCATCTAATTCTCAAAACCTCTGAGTAAGGCAGGCTTCATTATCTTCATTTCCTAGATACAGAAACAGGTTCAAAAAAAGAAAAAGTCAGTTCTCTGAACTTGCTCAGCTAGTAAGTAGTTCCTAATATTTGAATGAGGGTGAGGGTGTGATGTGGGGAATCGAGGAGGGGGGGATAGAAATATGGGGGCTCATTAATTGGATTGAATCATAATTCCTTGAGTGTGAAAAGGAAGATTTCTTTCTAAAGGTCTGAGCATAGAGATCTCTGAGAGGGTGTATTTGAATGGGAGCTGGGGGAGGAGGGTAGAGTGGGTGTTCGGAGGGAGGGTTTGGGGGTGTTGCATGTGTGTGCCTGTGCATTTAGGGTGGAGGCACCAGCTGATAAAAGGTGGGGGAAATTCAATGTTAAAGGCAGCAGAATCCAAAAGCAGTGCCCCCGGTAGCCCATGGGAAGCTTCCACATGCCTTTGAGGGTTTGCAGGAGGCCCCAGGCAATCTCGGAGCTCTGGTCCATGGCAATCTTAGTCGGGCTGGGTTCTGTCTTGAACAGTTCTCAGGATGAGACAATTAGGAAATGTTCCCCTCAGCAAACTGGCCATAAAATCTTGGTTGGGAAAGGAATGCTAACAAGACAAAGATAGTTCTTCAGATGACTCAGGACAGGGCCTTGAAGGAAGCGCTAGCCTGGATCTCCAGGGTTGTACAGATTGCTTCAACACTGCTCTGTGTATCCAGAGCTCCAGTCCTGCTGTCCCATAGGGCGGTGGTACATGTCTATTAAGTGGGGGCTATTCTTGTCTGTGAGTAAACTCACAGAAGGCACTGTCTAGGTCCAGATATTGTGCAAAGCTTTTGGCCGACATCGGCTCATTGAGCCTCACCTGTAGTCTGTGACGCAGGTACTAATATCATCTCTAGTTTATAGATAAGGACAGAGTAAAATGAAGGAAACTCTGTTATGAATTAAGGAAAACATACACACATACACTTAGGTAGGTGTGTTTCTCTTTCTCTTCCAATGTGTTTTATAAATCTTTGCTTATCTAACCTGTACAGACATGTGTGGGGGAGTCGGGGGAGGTATGTGTCTATCTCCAATCAGTCTGAGTGGAGGCTTCTCAGAGGTGTGCTATGCCTCGTTTTCTGTCCTTATGTGTTTTTCTTTTTTAAGACAAATTTCTTTCTTTCTTTTTTTTTTTTTTTTTTGAAGTTTTTGGCCAGGGCCAGGTTTGAACCTGCCACCTTCAATTTATCGGGCCAGTGCTCTACTCCTTGAGGCACAGGCACCACCCAAGACCAATTTCTTAGCAATTCTTTGGTATACATTCTCATAGCTGATGTTGTATTAAAATACAGCCTTGGTTTTCTAATAAAAAATCGCTTCTGTTTTCTATAAAACAACAAGAAAGATTGAAGCACAGAGAGGCTGCTGACTATTTCTGTGGTCCCAAAGGCAGGCTTTGAGCCTGGCGGCCCACTAACTAATGCACTCGGGGCTTCCTGAAGAAACCCATCCTGCTCTGCACCTTCCCGACCAGGAGAAGGGCAGGCAGGCCTCACTGGGGGGCTAAGTTCTGAGCTTGACATCTGGAGGCTTGGGACTGAATCCTGTTTTTCAGTTTGTCTTGCTTCAAACAGTGTCATTCACTGCAGGTCTTACTTTTCGCCTCTGTGGGGATTAGTGAGGGCACACTCAGACGTTGTTATGAAGGCTTCTCAGGAAAACAGGATTACAGAGATTAAAAAAAAAAGAGAGAGAGAGCAAGAGAAAAGGAGAAGCCGGGTGGAGTAGTAAAGCAAGACTGTATTAGGAAAGGCCGTCTCTGACGGGAGACAAACACATTCCCTGGGCCTGAATCAGCCTCGCGGGAAGGGCGGTAGCAGACATCCATCAGCCAGCGCCGCCGCCTCTGCTCTCTGGATGCCTCTCGGCAGCTCAGAGGCTCTGCCAGCTACTAGAGGGCATCAGGCCGTGATGCCTGACCCCAAGAGCAGGGCGTGGGGGCCCTGAGCTGACACGGTGGCCTGTCCTCCTGCCTCCCCCCGCTCCCCATGAAAAAGTGTTATCCAAAAAAAATTTTAAAAAGAACAGATGGAAAGACAGCAGGACCTCTGTAAGTTGACCACCCCCGGCACTGTGACAAACTGGCCAGCATTCAGAGGGGGTCAACATAAGGAACCAGGCCTGCTAGACTGATATGCACATGAGGTGCATGTCCAGCCTATGAAAATGAGGTCAGCTTAAGGAGGTGGTCAACTACGGAGGTTCTACTGTATATTTATTGAAATCTAATAATGAGCGATAGTGACCCCAGAGGTACCATCTAATTTGCCATCCAGACAAAAGTGCCTCGCTGATTTTTGCTGAAGTGCTGTCACGGCACGTCATTCATCTGGAGAAGAGTCAATTAAGAGTACACCTTAAAGATGTATAAACCCTGGACCTACAGTGTAATGCTAGACCTAGGCTACCATGTGCCCCAAGATCAAGTACAAGTCCCAAGATGAAAAACGTCTTCCTCCTCCTCCCAAGGTCAATTGACCTCTGCTCAGTGTTTAAATCTCATTTTATTTTGTACTTGATTTGACTGCCCACAGGCCAAATCAGACCTACTCTGTAGTAAATGGTGTAGAATTTTCTTTATGTGTGGGTCTAGGGGTTCACCTGTCTCAACTTTCCAAATTATTTTTTGCAAGATGTTAGCTTTCTGAAGGATTGTACTACCCTGTTTCCCCGAAAGTAAGACATCCTCTGAAAATAAGACCTACTTACAGGAAAGATAAGACGTCCCCTGAAAATAAGACCTAGCACATCTTTGGGAGCACACCTTAAAATAAGACACTGTCTTATTTTCGAGGAAACAGGGTATGTATATTCTTGGTGTTAATTACTGTAACTTCCAAAGAGAGCACAGAGGCATTCAAATGACATTAGAGATTTACTTATAGTTTACAGAATCAGAGAAAAGGGCAGGGGGGACTTCAAAAAGTTTTAGATAAGCCACTTCATTTTACAAACAAGAAACGTGATTAAAAATGGAAGGAAAAAAAGCTTTATAAAACAAAGTGCTGTGAGTTTAAGTATCTCGTCCAAAGTCACACATTTCCTTTAGTGGGTGAGTCAGGAGAACGGGTACATTCTGAGTTGCCCAAACAGTACAGAGGAAAGAGCAGAAAACCCAACACAGCTAGGTTCAAGTTTATTTATAAATCCTTTTTAACTGGTTTTGATTATCAAAATTTATTTTGCCGCTACCCTCTGATAGCATTATGAAGTATTACAGTGTGTTAAAAAAGATCAGAGGGTAGTTTGCCAGAGGCAAGAGAGTGGAAGGGAAATGGCCCAGAAACTGGGGAAATCGGGAGGTGCTGTGGTCCTCTTTCTACTTCTAAGGCTGAGTGTGAGCCACCCTTAGCAGTTACTTTCTGGGCTGAAATACAATATAGCATTTATAGGACTTCTGGGCGTTATATTCTGTGGACCATCTTTCTCACTAGGGCATTGCCTCTTCATGGGGAGGACTGACTCAGCATTAAAGGCAAACTCATTGGCTTCCCCGACTCTGCAGGTGCAGGCAGCTATATGTGGCATGTACCACGCAGAAAAGGACAGGTGCATTTCCTCCTAGGTTGGGGGCTGGGGCGGCAGAGGCAGCTTTGAATGCCTCCGAAATGCACATTACATTCATCTCAAGCTTCAGGCAGCTTTGATGTGGCTCACAACTATTTCTCTTAAGTGTGACTAAGAAATAAAGCAGCCAACCCTGTAAGCAGAGGAGGTGGGATTGACTGAGAAATTCATCAAACACACTTTACTGTGCCCCTCTTAAAACTCAAACCCGTCTCCCATTTGTACAACCAAGGTAATGTGTATGAATTTACAATTTGGGAGAGAGGAGGGGACAGAAGGCACGCTACACTTCCCACTTGAAATTAACTATTTATCTTCTAGTTGAGGGAAACCTAGCAATGATTATAACCTATCATTTAAATCTGGACTCACATAGCTAAGAATCTCAAATTATCCTTCTGAAATTATTTCCTTATCAATTTTTTTATAAGCAATACCTTGAACAGGATTATTGTGATTTCTGGGTGTGAATAAAAGAACAGGGCTTTGACGATAATAAAGCAGTTAACGACTGTAAGTTTCATAGACACTGTAACTTCACTTTGCTGAGATTTCCCAAGGTCTTTCCATGTTGGACCAGACTTGGGGGTGGAAGGTAAGTATTGGCTGAGGCAGCTGAGAAAAGCAAATATTTGCAAAAATATTAATTCATACAGAAACATGTGTTTTGGTCAAACAAATGTTTGAAATGATGACTGGTCCAAATGAGTTTCTCTCTCTCTCTTTTTTTCTAGTGCAAGTTTTGCTCCTAAAAGCCTTTATACAGAACGTGAAACTATGCGATCCTGGGCATTTCACTTACCTCCTATGAGCCTTAGTTTCATCTGTATAATAAAATACTTTGTCTTTTCAAGCTGCTGGATTGGAAATTGAGTAGTGTGCTTAGCACAATATAAGTAGACAACCCACTGCATCATTATTTTTATTTATGTGATGATGTGACAGTTTGCTAATTACAATCATATGGTTGATAAAAAATAAGTGCTGCAGTTGTAGAAAAATCCAATTAGTTGCTAGCTAAGTAGTCAGCCTAACACAGACCTTTATATAAATTGACTTTAAATAAAATATTTGAAAATTATGCCACCCTACATGGCACTCCTACTTTGCCCTTAATTGTGCAGAAACCCTTGAATTTCTCTTACTTATCTTCCATTTTAAGTAACCCTTTGAGTTGCCCAACTGTGCCGATAGAGGTCTTTCTCATCATCATCTAATATCACCATTGCCCACGTGGTATTGGGTACCTCACTCAGCACACACTAAATCCTCTATAAAAGGAAGGCTATGTTAACCAGTGTGATGAAAGTGTGTCAAATGGTCTGTGAAGCTAGTGAATGATGCCCCATGATCATATCAATGTACACAGCCTATGATTTCATTTAAAAAAAGGAGAAAAAATAAAATAAATAAAAAATAACCAAATTAATATCTCCTCCCCAGTCTTTGAAATGCTCGACATCATGCAAGCACTCCCTCCAGTTTCAGGAAGCCCTGCTGTGTACATCTTATTCATACATAAATACATGTTTGCAGCAATATTCTCCACTTAGGAAGGGAAGTTCAAACCAAAAGTAGTTACTGTTCAGAGAACTCCCCCAAGTTACACCATTAGTTCTGGACCTGCTTCCATGGGAGCCGAGCTCCGGCTGTTGGCAATCACCCATTCCACCGGACTGCCCTTCCCATGGCTGGTGCATCACAGTGGCAGGACTGGGATCATCCTTCCTCTGTGAGAAGTGATGGTTTCCTTGTAATTAATTACTAGCTTTCAGCATGACTCCGCTCCAGGGAGCAGAAATCCTTACCTAGGACAGCAGGCTCTGCCAGCTCACACACGACTGAAATTAAAGCAAGCTTTGCTCCCTGGGCGGAGCCCAGGCCTGCACTGCTGAGGTCTGAGGAGTGGGCTCAGGGTCAAACACGGAGCCCTGGTGTGCTCCACTCACAGCGCTATCAAAGACCCGAGAAAAGGACTGAAAACTGTTCAAAAACACAACTGCCAAGAGACTGGTGTTACTATAAAATGTCTCCGAATAGGGCTATGTTAGCATAAGCCATCAATCTCAAATTGTATTTACAAGAAGTAGACTTCCTAAAGTAAGTGGGTTAAATGGAGACCCCCCAACTCTAGCATGTGACCTCCCCGTTCTTCTTCCTCCCTGGAACAAACTGCTCATGTTGGGAGAATAGGAATGCTTTTCTTCAAAATTTTTGTATTCCAGGGGTAAAGAAAGAACTCGCTACACATTGGTCTCTTGATGTGTTTTTGTTAACACGTGAATGAAATAAAAGCATACCTGGAGGTGTTTTCAAACCTGATCTGTATTTTGTTCCATGTTGCTTACTTGCAAAATCTACTGCTCATTTTGGGTAGATTGCCTCATTGTATTGTGGCACCTTTTTGCTCGCTATAAATTCTGTCTTTATTTTTTTATTTTATTATTATTATTTATTTATTTATTTATTTATTTTTTGCAGTTTTTGGCCAGGGCTGTGTTTGAACCTGCCACCTCCAGTATATGGGGCCGGTGCCCTACTCCTTTGAGTCATAGGCACCACCCAAATGTTATTTTCCTTTTTTTGTTCTGTTTTATTTGCAGTTTCTTTTGGCCGGGGCTGGTTTTGAACTCGCCACCTCCAGTATATGGGGCCAGTGCCCTACTCCATTGAGCCACAGGCGCTGCCTGTCTTTATTGTTTTGTTAAAACATCCTCAAATGGTGCTGCTTAAAATAATATTGGAACAGTTCTTTCTTCCCCTGGGGAGAAACTTTCACATTAGGTGGCCTGATAGCCTGTATGAAATATGTAAAGCTTGAGTCCATGTACAGGACTCCTTCTGGTGTATTCTGTGACTTCTGAAGTTAGGCAGAGGTTGAACTAGCACACGCCAGACAGAAACTTTGGTTTCTAAGTGTCCTCATTCTATTTTGGTAAACTGTGCTAGGGAAAGCTGGGTATCAAAAGTGTCAGACTGTGTCAAAGGTGTCTGAGAATAGCTTTGTTAGGCCGGAGCAGGAGAGTCTGACTAGCTCAGGGGAGGATCTGAGGTTATGGAAGGGCTGGGCGGCAGCAGCCAGAGGGGGGAAGCTGAGGCTGCTGGGAAGGGCTTTAGGGAACAGCCGGGAGCCGCAGTGAAGGAGGGACAAGATCAAAGTGGCTGGCAAGGAAGATAATTTTCACAGCGGTCTTGGATGGCCTGAACAGGAGACAACGGGTCTCGCAGTCAGTGTGTTCTCTGCTGCCAATTGTGCGGCCACATCACAGGCGCTAAAATAAATCTAATCACGAATACCCAGGAACAGGGAAGGCAAGAACCTCATTGTGTTGCTCTGCTCTTGGTTCACACAGACAGAGCGTTACCCAGACTTTGTGTCAGGAAGGTTTTTACCGACAAAGTGAAATCACAGCAAGTTCAAATTCAAGAACTGCTTAAATTCATAAATGCTTTAAGAAGACGGAGACTTCTGATTCAAGCACATATATTTAGTTTGATTGTGATTTATTCAAGTTATGAAAGTGGTTCTATGCTCTTAGAGGCAAACATATTGCGGTTCTGAGGATTCCTTTGGAGGCCATAGCTCATGTGCAGTGCAGGTGCCTGGCAGTGAACTTTACACTTGAGGATGGCCATTTACAGCAAGGTTACCAGGGCACAGTACAGCGTGTGAACGGTCAAGTGAGGACAACCACTTGCCTAGCCTCCAAGGGTTGATCAGCCATGTTTACTCACAAATAAATTGTTTAGCCTCATTTGTTAGCTGTCAAGGTGCCTTTGGCATTGGCCATGCATGGATACACCTGTAATAATTGTAATTATCCTGAAATTTAACATTTGCCACTTGGCCTTCAACGATAACTATTGGGAAAGGCAATTTCTAGTAAATCCCAGGGAAATAACATTTTGGGAAAGTGGTATGGGTTTAAATTCTGGACTCCTAAGTACATGATTTGAAAATCTTCCCTGCCTTCACCCAGTCCTCCAGGCTTGTTCCTGTGCAAGATCTTGGGATATGCACTCCTGGAAGAACATTTTTTTAAAAATCTCACAGCAGGAAGTAATAGTCCCCAGCTGACCTTGAGACCCTTGCCCTTCAGACGACAAGCAGCAGGGTCTCCTCAGCCCTAGGGAAGTGCAGCCTGTGCCTTTGGCCCCTGTGTATCCTTGGCCTCATTCTGCACCAGAGCTCCAGCAGGATGACAAAGCATGCCCTCACGTTCCCCAGCATTCCTGTCATTGCCTGGGAAATCCAGAGCACAAGACTCCCTTCTTGGTAAGGATTACCTCATAGCTGGCATCTCATCACAGCCCCGGGGATTGCAAAAGGATATGTGGAAGAACAGTCATTACACGCTGGCGGCTGCAGCACACAAATCAGCCCCCAAGCTTATGGCTTGGCACGGACTGATCAACACCACAGCGGTGGCCACATTCCGCACGTGGGCCTCCTGTGAGCTCACTGAATCTTAAGACAAAGGAGGAACCTTGCCAGTCCCACGATCAAAAATGGCAATGGCCACAAACACCTGCTCTTTAGTCGAGCAGATGCTACCTGCTACTTTAACCCTTACTGAGATGGTTTACCACCCAGGTGCAAGAGCGTATAACATGCACCCTTACCGTCTCAAGTCACCCATCAATTCAGTTGAAAGAGTAAAAGGAGTGTTTGATAAATCAAAAAGGAAAGTAATAACAATAAAAAGTGGACTTAAGGTTCATCCTTCTGCCCACCTAGTCACTGAAATCACCACGTGTGGTGGGACGAAAGAGAAGCAAGGACGGAGGCCAGAACACACACTGGGGTCAGTGCCGTCACCCTACCATTCCAGAAGCGGATCTTTCTAAGATATTTGGATTACAAATCAATTTTAGGGTTAAAGATACCTAGCCCAGACCTTGACGGGGTGGGGAAAATAGCCACTCACCAAAGATTCCATTTCATGAAGATGAACTGAGAACTTGGTAAGACTTTGCTGGGAGGAAAAGGTAGTTTTCTAAATAAGCCTTTTCAACAACTGTGGTCCAGTCCATCGACATATGCAGTCATCTATGGTGGGTTGTATATAAGAAAGCTGATTTAATTCTTCTAATTAGCAATATATTTCTAGGAAATGCAAATATTTGGGTGATTCTTTGGAAGGCTATTAGTCTAGGAAAAGTCCAAGGTTATGAATAAAATCAATGGTTCACCTGGCCTTTTCTTCATGATCCATGTCCAGTTGTATTGCCAGGAGGTACAGCAGTCTTGTCAGGCTTGACTAATCAGTCCTTATAGACATGGCAAAGACCATCGCTAGACACTTTCAAGGTGACAAATAAAGAGACTCTTCTCTGTTTCTTTAGATATAATCTATTACTATGACTAGAAAAGGTCACCTGTACAGCAGTGAAAACAGTTGGCTCAGCATACAGTTAAAGGGAGCACAAGGCTGTCCCCTTACACACAGTTCTAAGGCAAGTTCTATTCATCTCAGACCTCCAATTGTTCGTACCTCCAATATGAGTCCTCACCTTCTCTGCTAAAGATTAATCCTGTCCACAAAATGGACTAGCATTTCATTGAGTGATATCAGAGCCGTTCTGATTTATTGCACCTGAAGGTCACACAGGAGGAGAAAACCAGAGAGAAAATTGCAATTCCTTCCTGCTCATCTGTCTTCAGCTATTCCTTGTCAGGGTGGGACGCGCGCCTGAGAGCTTTCTTTAAGGTTGACATTCCCGAACTCCTATGGAGTAGACACTGGGACTTGGGGCTGGACAGACATGGGATCAGAACCACCAGTCTCTCCACGTGGGAAAAAGCAGATGATCACTAACAAAGAATTCAAAGAGATTTTGCAATATGTTTCTTTAAAAAACTTCATTTTTATGTAAGTAATGAATATTCATGGCATAATAGATTGGAAACAGAGGGAAGAAAAGAGTAATGAGATAATCGTAATGACTCATGAAATAGTCACCAGCAGGAACTACTTTTATCATTTTTATCATTCTGGTATCTTCCAGCATTTTGGGGGGTGTGTGTGTGTAAAGCAAATTCACTTCTCTTACATATACTAAAAGGTATGATTTAGAGATTTTTATTTGATTAAGCTGATGAGCTAAAAGGCCTTCTTATAGGGCATGTAAAGATCAAAGATGAAATAAATGAGGAAAACCAGAAAACATTTCACTTAGATATTTGAATGCAATGCATGATTACTAAGCCCAGGAAAAACTATTTATCTGGCCTAAGAATGTTATTTAAATCCCAGGCCCATTCATGCTAAACAGAGTCAACATTTTCCATTCACTTCTCCAAGGCTTTTCCTCTTGTGGCCGTGAACCCCCCCCAGCACTCCTATTTATGGCTTAATGCCCACAATTAAGAAGGATAAGTTTAGAAGCAGTTCATTGCCAAAATGATGATATTTAAATGGCAGGTCAATTTTAAACAAGGTGATTTTTTTTTTTTTTTAGGTCGTGCCAATCTATAAACATTATTCTTGCCATAAAACTATAAACTAAACTCCACGAATAAAAAGGCCAGAAGAAGAATGATTTACGATGATGTATGAAGGAGTTTGAGCTACTTCTCTCTCTCTAAAGAAGTAAAAAGAGACTGCATTCTTAAAGATTAAAAGTCATATAATCTCCTACCTCAATTAGGACTTTGGGTGTCTTTCTTGTGTTTTCATCGGGTTAACAACTAAAACTGGCAAAAGAATGTATTTGTCAGATTCTCAGGTTTTGCATTTGGTGCAAACATCTAATACTAACCTTGAACTAAGAAGTTACATTAATGGGAATTTTCATTATCATCACCCTCAAAACTCATGCAGAACCACCACCAAGTAGAATAATTTCTGCCAAGGAGCAAGAAGCCTGTGGAACGGGGGCTGGTGCTACTCTCAAAAAAGAGTGCACTCATTTTTTTGGTTCTTCTGTGAACAGTTTATTATATTCATGTCTTGAAAGATAACCCAAGTACATCTAATATTGCTGGATACACTGTAATTCTAGCTCTTTTCTCAGCATTTCTCTTTCCTGGCCAGCATTGCCTATTCTGAGCAAATGAAGGAAATTCATGTTTTTTTTTTTTTGTTTTTCTTTTTAGAAGGGAAGATAGCATATACATACGTGTTTGTTTTCTATGACATGGGCACTTGAGCACTTGTAAAAGTGAACGCCCTAATGCTCCATTTCCCAGGGAGGCCTGTGGCATGGCTCCTGCCCACACCCATTGCAGCCACATGACACACAGTTATGCAGCCATAACCTCTTGGGTCTAATGCATCTGCCTGCTGATCCACTCACTGCTCTCAGTTTAATTCCTATATCAATCTTATTCTCTTGCTAAGCATGCCCATCTGCTCCCCAATAATCTCTGGAGGTCCACAGACTTGTGTATGTGTGTGTGTGAGTGCCATGTGACTCCATCCCATCAGATACTGTGTGTCTGCCTAACACCTGGAAGTACAAGTGGTTCCAGAAGTAAATGAGGCCAAAGCAATTTCAAGCAGGCAGTCAGGACACTGGAAGATCAGACACGCTAAGGTTTTCAGCGGTGGCTCAAATCTAGACCAAAGCTGCCACCGCATTGGAAGCTGACAGCTGAGGTCTCATTATGCCATCTCAGAGACTCTCTCAGGGATTTTCAGACAGGAACGGGGTCGGGGTTTTATGTGGAGTTGTGCCAAAGGTGTCTGAGCGGTCTGGATTCCCTTCATAGCCTGGGGGAATCAAAAGCTTTCAAAGTAACAGAATTGAGTTGCAGGAGCAAGAGAGAGATTTTTTAATGTGGCAACGAAATAGGAATCATTAAGGTTCTAGGGAAAAAACAGGGACCTCGAACCTGTTTAGAATTAACCAATGAGGGAACTCAAGTGCTTTGAAATGAGTGTAGTTAATAATGATGCTAATTATATTCTTCTTTTCATGACCCATTTTAAAGTACCCAAGTTCATTTAATTCTTCCAGTAATATGATAAGATGCATGGCACTAATATTCCCATTATTTTTAAAAAGAAATGAATACATCCCCTTTTTACATACGCACATCCTATCTCTCTCTCTCTCTGTGCCCAAGCCACCCACACACACTCCATCTCCCTCACATAACAATCTGAGACTTCTGGGGATCTCGCTGGAGCCAAGGCTTTTGAAGCACGGAAGAATCAGGTCCCATCACGTATTTTCCTCTCCTAGCTTCTTCTGTTGCCCCCTCCTCCCTCTGCCTCTCCTAACCCCCTACTTGTCCATCCATACTACCTAACTGTGTGCGCTTCTTTAGATCAGCCTCCATAGATACTTATTGATAGATTTGTAATAAAATAAATGTATCTGCTCAATGGATATGTGTCCGTGAATGGTCCTGAACAAAATGGTATAAAATTGGTCAAATACTGTGCAGGCCTATGCGCTACAGTTCACGATTAAACGTACCATGTCCTTTATTGCATTCCAGGAGTCAGAAGAATTGTGCTGGACCAGCAGCTTTGCCGGACACTCACTGCGTAAACCACACGGAATCTCACCCATTAAAAGGGTGTGACACCATCCTCCTTATGGGGATGAAGTGAGATGCCAAGTGTAGAACAGGTAGCCCAAGGTGTCAAGAAGCACAGTTGGCTTCTAATAGGGAAACTGCGACTTATGTTAAGGCTAGAAGTGTAAGAGTTCAGGAAACAAAAGAACGGGAGGCGGAAAGGAGTTAATTATCTTTGGGATGGATTAGCAGAGTCTAAACAGAAATAATAGCACAGCAAAGTGATTAAAGAGAACATTTTACAGAAAGGAAAAGAACTTACACAGGTAGGTAGAAAGAAATTAAGGGGAAAATATGGAAGCACAAAGTCACACAGAGAGAAAAGAATCAATGTGAGAGGAGAGGGAAGAAGATTTTGAGGTATGACCCCTCTCTCTCCTCTGCCTCCTTGGCACCAGTTAGGAAGGAGGAACTGCATTCAGCTCATACAGAGGTATAGGATTGGGGGACGAACTTGCACTTGCCCCATGGATGGATAAGACTGCACAGGAAATATGTGGGTCAGAGTCACTATCAGCTTGTTAACCTTTGAAACCCAACTGCATCACACAATCCCTTAAAAACAAAAGGAAGTTCTGATCTAAGTGAAGACAAGCCTTGCAGTGCCAATAAGAGGTGGATGGGAATTCCACCTAAACAGAGTGGGGAACTTGCAGCTCAGAGTCCCCAAGACTGCCCAGAGACAAAGCAAACAGAAAATGCACGATGTCTACCACGGAAAGAGCAACCTCCACACTGCGGTCTGTTATGGATAAAGAGATGGAGTGAATGACATTTGCGGATGTGACAAGATGGATCTGGGGGAAGAAGTCAATCTCCCCTGACAGTAATGCTGTCTCATGTTTTACTCTGGAGTTTTATTCAGCTTCTAATTCATAATACGCTTCCTCTTCCCGGTGCCATTGTGCTTGGAAATATCTCAAAAGACTGTCGATTCTGTAAAGCCTCCTTCCGTGGATTTTCACAGTAAAATCGTAAAACTGTCATCGCTAAGGAGAGACAAAAGCTCCCTGCGAGGTGGGAGTGCTGCCTCCTTCTCATGGCCACGATGTCTACTGCTCCTGGAGGATTATCAGTCCTCTGAGAGCAGAGTTTAAAAGGCAAATTCGTTTGTCTGGCAATTCTCTAGTCTTCTAAAGGCAAAATACCCGTCTGTCTGCTCTATAGAGGCCACTTCTATGGAGTTGAATTCAGACCAACATTATTGCAACTTATTGTTGTTACCAGGATCTCCCAGAGGTGGATCTGGAGGCATGGGTTGGTGGCCTGTGTTTTCTGCTTCTGTCGCTGGAGGCCTGCTCTGCTCAGCAAGGTGGGGAATGCTCTTGCAGCCTGCCTACATCCTTCCATTTGATCATCCTGATCACATCGTCTGCCTTTCAGGCTTGATTTTCACACTAAGACTAAATATACAATTCATTTTTTTTTTATTAAATCATAGCTGTGTACATTAATGCGATCATGGGGCACCATACCCTGGTTTTATAGTATACGATTCATATCAAAAAATATTTTGATCTTCAAGAATTTAATCTATGATTAAACTTGAAGTCCTCAGATGTCTGATGGTCACTGAGGACGAGTACAGAGGTCAGGCACCTCTTGTATCAGCTCCGTCTGGTACAAAGGAAAACAGTTTCCAGGACTCCTGCCTAACCCACTGATCTAATATACGTCTCCGGGGAAGGTACATTTTTTTTTTAATTGGTAAACCAATTTGTGGTTTTGAAGGGAGTGTGATGTTGGAGTCACTTTTTTCTTCATTTTAAAAGCACTAATTTAAAACTTTTTTTTTTTTACCATAGCCGAGCCAGTAAATGATATTAAGGTACACTGCATAAATAAACGCACCTGCAGCACGCGTGCTAAGGAAAGTGGTCTCCCAATGTGCTCGTGTGTCTGGCTTTTGAGTTGTAATAACCAGCTGTCAGAATGACCTGGCCCAGCTTAGTCGTACCCTACCCAAAGCTGAGAAGAAGAAAAGACAGGGGGTACTTCCTAACTTCCTTTTTCTTTAAGAAAGTAAATACAGATTTCCATCCTGTTACCTCAGGAAGGAAGTCTCTAAAAGTACTTCATACTGATTTGAGAGGAATTTAATGTCATCCATCTAAAGCATATTTCTGATTTGAAATCAACAGGAAGAATGCGGTAAGGTTTAGCATGGAGGCTATACTACATTCAATAGATTTAAGTCTTAATTGGAGGAGAGAATTCCCGGTGGGGCAGCCTTCTTGCACCTCCCAGTCAAATCTCAGATTAAGTGTAGAAACGCCTGCACCTGCCATTTACACGCAAGGGGGTCCTACGAGTCCACCCCCCGGAAGGGCCGTGTACTGCTTTCCCGCTGCTGGACAGCAGAGGGCGCTGACAAGCCTTGGAACCGCCTTATCCTGTGGTATTTTCACCTCCCACCGTATTTCCTGATAATGAGCTGTGTTACATTTAAAATATTTTCAGCCACTGACATGAAATAATATGCACAGTGATGGCATTTGCGTGGTTCAGACAATATTTTGTCTATGACATAGTTCAAGGATGATTAGTTTAAAGGAGAAAGATGCAGAGCGTCAGGGTTTCTGCTTACTCTGGAACCCAGCAAGGGCACTGGTATCATTTCAAACCCCAATCTCTACGACCTCTGCCAAGTCCCACTTAATAGAAACGATCAAGAATTTCTCATTTTTCCCAGCATCAGGGATTCATTACAGAGAAGAGAATGGAATTTAGTTTAAAGAACAGAGGGTCTTACTGCATAAGAGAAAGGGTCTTGTGGAGGGGGCTGTTGTTAGTGCTGTTGGCCGCTGGGTCGGCCTGGAAGAGGGCAGCAAGTCTGCCCTTGTCCCAGGGTGAGTTCACTGAATTTTAGGTATCAAAACATAAAAGCAAAGTGTGGAAAAACACAAGGGAAGATTTGCCTGGAAAGCTTCTAGAATGTTGTGTTGAAATGCACAGAAGTGGAGAATTCATGTTTTATAACCCTCCTGGTACGATTCTTTTTAATTCCATTTGTGGAAGGGAGGAAACCCATTAACCATTCATCTAGTAATGCAATTTATAAAAGCTCATTATAGGCACCATTTTCCTTCAACGCTGATGGCTGCTTGGCAGGAAAAGTACACATTAGTGAGAAAGTCCTGATTTTTCTATGAGCCTAGAACCATGGCTCAGTTACTGAACAGAAAACATGGTTAATTGGCTTATTGTTATCCTGCAAGAAGGAAGGAAGGGGTACGAGTGGAGATTCCTACAGGGTGCATTCCTGTAACTTTCAGAGACACTCTGCATCAACCTGCTTTATCTCAGCTTCTCCACGAGGGCAGTGCCATCTTGTAAACCAAGGCCTGGACAGGAGTGAGAGAGTTTGGTACTGGCACTGGCTGTGCCTACTTGAGAAGCCCTAAATCACTGTGGTTAACAGCTGGGACTTTAAAATCAGGTATCTGTACTGGGGCAAACTACTCTAAGCCTCAGTTTCCTCAGATCCCAAATGGGACCGACAACATTATGCACTTCAAAGACTCCCATGAATAATCGATGTAATCTTGTATATATTTTGCTCCCTGCGTGGAGAGTACTAAGAGCCTGTTAAATGTTTGCTGTTGTCCTCCCTATTAGCATTAAGCTAATTATCGATTTAAACTTCCTTGGCTCCTTGTTTACCCCCGAGGACTGGATCTGTGCTTCAGAAACTTTTCCTCTAAAGTATCCCCGAGAGCAGATCCCTAGGCCGGTGTGGTGGCTCATGCCTGTAATCTGAGCACTCAGGGAGGTGGAGGTGGGTGGATCCCTAGAGCTCATAAATTGGAGACCAGCCTGAGAAAGAATGAGATGTTGTCTCTAAAAAATAGCCGGGTGTTGTGGTGGGTGCCTGGAGTCCCAAATACTTGGGAGACTGAGGCAAGAGTTTGAGGCTGCTGTGAGCTATGATGTCACTGCACTCTACTCAGGGCAAGAAAGTGAGATTCTGTCTCAAAAAAAACAAAACAAGGCTTGGTACCTGTAGCTCAGCGGCTAGGGTGCCAGCCATATACACTGGAGCTGAGGGGTTCAAACCCAGCCGGGACCTGCCAAACAATGACAACAAAAACCAAAAAATAGCCCAGCTTTGTGGTGAGCGCCTGTAATCCCAGCTACTCGGGAGGCTGAGGCAAGAGAATCACTTAAGCCCAAGAGTTGGAGGTTGCTGCGAGCTGTGATGCCATGGCACTCTACTGAGGTTGACAAAGTGAGACTCTGTCTCAAAAAACAAAACAAAAGAAACAAACAAAACCCCAACAAATTCTTTACCAAATTTCTTGCATTTTTCTTTACAGTTTACATTTTTCTTGTATTTTTGTTAATAGAATTTTGAATTCTGCTTTATAACAAATCCTTAAGCATTGTTAAAAACATTACTGTTGAAATGATCTTCAACTATACTTAACACTGTAGGAAGATGAGCTATGATCAATCTCATTCTCTGCCCCCTCCCAGCTCCCTCCATTAGGTGTAGACTCTACCACACCCTTAGAACAGCGTGCCTGAATCCCCTTGGGATTTCTGAGAAATGCAGAATTATAGACCCCACCCAAACCCATAGTATCAAAATGATTTTGGGTGATCCAATTGCCCCAGCTGATTCATACCCATGTTAAAGCTGAGAGGAATCGAACCAGTGAGCTCCAAATAACTTCCAGAACTAACCTGCTTTGATTAGGTCAGGTGGGGAAATCGGCACTTGCTGGCTCACTGTGCGTCCAATGGGAGCCCCACTGTGACAACTGGTGTGAGGAATACTCAGCTGGAGATGACGTCTTCCCTGCTTTTGAGGGTTTTCTAGCTGGGAACAAGGGAGCAGCAGTGCCCTGACTCCACAGAAACCTGCCATCTGTTCCATGAGAATCTTAGGCAGCTATTCTCCCTGTGACTGTCCACCTTTAAAGGGAAGTGAACTCAAAGGACATGGATGATCTCAACCTGGAACGCTTAGAACAGGGAGGAAAATCCTCTCTTCTTTATATCCCCTTCTTCACAATCCTACCTCTCTGTAGCCCTATTACCAAATCCTTTAGGTCTATCATCTTTACATTCCTGTGTATAAGCAATATCATTAGTGTAGAGAAACACAAAAAGAAACCAAAGACTCAATGTGATGTAAAAAAGGAACAGAAATCTATTTTAATAGAATGATAATAAACAGTTTTCCTAGGGCAACCCTTAGGGTACATAGTGCGTCTGTGGATTGCAGACACCTGTTTACAGTCTAAGTGCCCCACTAGCTGTCATTTGCCTCTGTCACTCATAATTCATGGGTTCACTGAGAGATGCTTTTAGCTCTTTTATGGAGCTCTCCTATTTCACAGGGCTATGTCAAGTTGTGAAAGTCTGGTGCTGTGCACACTGATGTTATCACCTGAAGACAATGGGGTCTGGATTGAAAAACTGTCAAGGCAGAAAAAGCAAAAAGTCAGTGGAAGCTTAATTTGACTGCCTTGTCCTATTGTCTACAAGTAGAACTGTGCCACTAAAAAAGACAGTGTTGGTAAAGTGTGATCTGTGGACACAGGCACATGGGAGAAGTGGAGGGAGTTAGAAAGCTGAGGGACTCTGAAGAGAGGCATGGTCCCGTTCCTCTGAGCCATGGTACGTGGAGAGAAGGAGACTGTTCCATTCTGTCCTCAGAAGTGAGGCTCGCCCATACTCCTTCATGGCACTTACAATGCCCTGGTCCTTTCCTGCCCTATATCATGACCGTATGGTCATGCCAGCAACCCCTCTTACAATATGCGTTCTTTCCAGCAAGTTCCATCCAGCTCCCACAACTCTGAGTCTACCAATGACCTCCCAAGTTCCAAGTGCAATGGCCATCTGGAGGGCCTTCTGCTAAGGGTTTACTTTGACATTTGAAACATTTTTCTCTTTAACATTCTGTCTTCCATTGGCACCTGGTTATTCTACTAATTTTCAACATACGTGGTCTTCTCTTCTGTGAAACACGGCCACTGCCCAAGGGCCAGTCCCTCCTTTTATACGTACTATTTTTTAGATAACCATCCAAATTCTTCACACAGCACGTGCTTGTACATGCTTCCAAACAACACTTGTCCAAACCTGAGTTTTCCTCTAGGATCAAACAATAAGGCTCCCATTGCCTTCCTGGTATTCACATATCGTTGATGACCCTTGTACTTACTTACCAGCTTCTGCATGTAATGACTACCCATCATCCCAAGCTGAGCACAAGTCTTATCTATACCATGAAGCCTTCAAGGACAACTTAGCCTAGAACAACCCCTCTCCCTTCTGATGTGTGCCAGGGGAGGTTCACAAAGTCACCCTTGCTTTGTGGTTTTGCTCTGAGCCATTTTTCCTCCTGAGACAGTGTAATGTGGAGCAGTTTGATGGTGCAGAGTGCCATTTCCGCCTTGCGTTGTTCTCTCATTGAGCACACACTGCATGAGTGCCTGTGGGCCAGACACTGTTCTAGGTGCTAGGAATAGTGGAACCAAAAAAAAAGACTTTGCCATCAAGTGGATTATATTCTGGAATGGAAATGGGACGCTTGAACAACACAGAGATTAGGGGTTCTGACCCGTCTCCACACACACACACACACACACACTTGAAAATCTGTATATCACTTTTGACTCCCCCAAACGTAACTACTGACATCCTACTGTTGACTAGAAGCCTTACTGATAACACAAGCAGTGGATTCAGACGTATTTTATGCATTATATTTATAACATACTGTATTCTTACAATAAAATCAGCTGAAGATGTTAAGACAATTATGAGAAGAGAAAATAGATTTACTACTCATTAAGTGGAAATGGGTTGTCCTCAAAGTCTTTTCCATCCCATCTTCACACTGAGTAGGCTGAGGAAGAGGAAGGAGAGGAAGGGTGGGTCTTGCTGTCTCAGAGGCAGAAGAAAATTCACACATAAGTGGACCCATGGGTTTCAAGTCTGTGTTTTTTAAGGGTCAACTGTACGTACATGTATGCATCTGTGTGTGTGTGTACTGTAGTAGTATACATCACAAAGAAAACATTTTTAAAAAGTAAGGGGAAAGGAAATAATGTATTGTTAGAGGAAGGCTATTTATTTAGGGTTATCTAGGAAGGTCTCTCCGATGGGCTGATCTTGAACAGGGGTCTAGAGGGCAACAGAGCAAGTCACAATGACAAGTGCAGGAAAAGCACTGCAGGTGCCCAGGAAAGAGTGTGCCTGTGGCGGGGGAGACACAGTGATAACGATGGCATGGGCCAGCCAGTGGGGAAAGGAGACGGTGGTAGGAAATGACCTTGGACAAGTAGCAGGTAGCAGATCACAGGGGTGCTCAGGGCCCGCCAATGACTGAATCACACACTGGACGAGAGAAGACACCATTATAGAGTTTTGAACACAAGCAAGTGTTTGAGTGTTACGGGCTGGTTCACATTTCACAAGCGTCAGTCTGGGTGCCGTGTTGAGGACAGGCTGGAGGGACCTGTGTGTTCAGAGAGGAAGCAGGACAGCCGTGAGGCCATCAAAATGGCCCGGAAGGGAGTCGGCGGGGAGCTGGACTGGAGGCAGGAGTGGAGGGTAAGGACTGAGAGATACGAAATAGTTTTTTTTAAATATAGAACCAGGAGGGAAAGAAAAAAACAAGGATGACACCCCCAATTTTTGGCTTGAGTCTGAAAAAAGGAGGTGTCAAAGATGGAAGGAGGAGTAGGTTTGGAGCTGTGGGAATGTGGAGTTTGGCTGTGGACTTCTAAAGCGTGCCGTGTGCTCAGTGCGGGGCACATCAGGGAAGAGTCAAGGAGGCCATCTGTCAACACGCCCTGGATGCCCACTGCACCACAAACAAAACTACTGTCAAACACGCCCTGGACGCCCACTGCACCACAAACAAAACTATTACAATAAAATGCTTCCTAGCAAAGGTAAATAGATCCCATAGGGAAGGAATTAACAAGGAGGAGCATACGGACAATGTACTCTCTCACACACTGTACACCAAAAAGCAGGCATCCACCATAGAAAGTGATTTATTTCTTTTATTTTATTACTTATTATTTTTTTTTAGAGATGAGATCTCAATATGTTGCCCAGGCTGGAGTTCAGTGGCTATTCACAGGTGCGATCCCACTACTGAAAAGCACAGGAGTTTTGACCTGCTCCATTTCCGACCTGGGCTGGTTCACCCCTCCTTGGGCAACTGGTGACCCTCCTCCCACTCCCGGGAGGTCACCATATTGATGCTGAATTTAGTGTGGACACCTGATTGGCATAGAACACTACAGCCCAGAATTCCTGGACTCAAGTGATCCTCCCGTCTCAGCCTCCCGAGTAGCTGGGACTACAGGCAAGTGCCAGCTATTATATAAGTAGGCCTAACTGTTTTATATGTTTAAAGCACTTGATGCAAAAAATTATCCTTATGTAAGATGGAAGGAAATAATCATATAGCTAATGAAATCTGTTTACTTTGTTCACAAACAATAGTGGAGAAAATGTCCCATAGAAAGCCTTTGAGAAGAGGTTTAACCACATGCTCTGATCGTGAACATGTGCCTGAGTCCACATCCACAGGAGACCACAGACATAAGTATTTAATCCGATTCTATGTCTGACCTCATGGGAAATAATGATTTCCTGTTCCACTCCGAAGTCAGAAGACGTCCAGCCTGGTTATTTTGTGCCTCTCATTGCATGGTTAAGAGGTTACTGACAAAGCTTAGTACATTCCTTGTCCCTCTAACCCAGCTGGTGACTGGTTATAGGATGAAACAGCCTGTTTAATTTGAAAATCTGACAGTGATTTTAGAATACACAAAGTTTATGGGAAGAGCGGACAGAACTGATCAGTCCTGTGGATTTATAAGGAGGTCCTGCAGGTGGTGGGAAACATTCTTCTTCTGGCTGATGGAAGTTGCGGTTGTGAATGGTACATCCTTTACTCATTAGGTCAGAAGGAGAGTGAGAGAAAGAGCAGACAGGCCTTTCCTACAGGAGACATTCAAATTCACAGAAATTCAAGTGAAGACCATGGACAAATGGGGGGATGCATGTCATAGGGCAAAAAGAAAAAAAATGGACAAAGGATTGCATGGTTTGCAGAAGAAGAAATGATAAAGGTGGAAGGAGAAAAAACATTTTCAACTGTGAGACGTGCAAGAGGAAGAAGCCTGGGCGTCATCCTGGAGATTCCTTCAAGAAGGATCACATTCAAAAAAGTTATCAAGAAGGATAACAACACCTAAAATAGATAATGAAATCCTCAGGTGAGTTCATACTTATGTTTTTCTCTTTTAAAACTGCAGGATCATTACAAGGAATCCCCCAACCGCTTTCCTACCCCAAATAAATAAGAGCTGGGGAATATGTGGGTGGCAGAAAAATTGGCTTAGCCACGTCCATGGCGCCTAGACAGTTGATTTCCAGTTTCCCCATTTATTATTTATGAAATGATTGATGAGTAACACTGTGCCATGCTGATAGGACCTTCTGTGACATACGTT